>NW_027457232.1:108126-154064 GCF_040206685.1 Ascaphus truei | reverse complement strand
TCCTTGTTCTCCACCACCCTCCCCTCCCTGCTCTTCCCCCTCATCTCCTTGTTCTCCCCCCACCCCTCCCCTCCCCCGCTCTCCCCCCCCTCATCTCCTTGTTCTCCCCCACCCTCCCCTCCCTGCTCTCCCCCCTCATATCCTTGTTCTCCCCCACCCTCCCCTCCCTGCTCTCCCTCCTCATCTCCTTGTTCTCCCCCACCCTCCCCTCCCTGCTCTCCCCAATCATCTTCTTGTTCTCCCCCTCCCTGCTCTCCCCCCCCTCATCTCCTTGTTCTCCCCCACACTCCCCTCCTGCTCTCTCCCCACCCTCCCCTCCCTGCTCTCCCCCACCCTCCCCTCCCTGCTCTCCCCTCCTCATCTCCTTGTTCTCCCCCACCCTCCCCTCCCTGCTCTCCCCCCCCTCATCTCCTTGTTCTCCCCCACCCTCCCCTCCCTGCTCTCCCCCCCTCATATCCTTGTTTTCCCCTCCCTGCTCCCCCCCCCTCATCTCCTTGTTCTCCACCACCCTCCCCTCCCTGCTCTTCCCCCTCATCTCCTTGTTCTCCCCCCACCCTCCCCTCCCCGCTCTCCCCCCCCCTCATCTCCTTGTTCTCCCCCCCACCCTCCCCTCCCTGCTCTCCCCCCTCATATCCTTGTTCTCCCCCCACCCTCCCCTCCCTGCTCTCCCCCCCCTCATCTCCTTGTTCTCCCCCACCCTCCCCTCCCTGCTCTCCCACCCCTCATCTCCTTGTTCTCCCCCCCTCAGTTCCGATGTCTCTCCAGCAGCGCAGCCGGAGTTGCCGCCACCGCCGGTTACACAGACGCCTGCATCAAACCCCGCCGAAGCGCCCCCCAGCTCCACAAGAGGTGACATATCGCACACGTCCCTGTCATTAATACTCACCCACCCACACTCGCCTACCTATAACCCACACTCACCCACCCACACCCTTTAACCCATTAAACACGTCCCTCTCATTAGGTGACTTTGCCCCTACGTGGGACTGTCCCTTTATCCCATTAAACACGTCCCCTGTCATTAGGTCACTTTGTCCCTACGTGGGACTGTCCCTTTAACCCATTAAACACACGTCCCTGTCATTAGGTCACTTTGCCCCTACGTGGGACTGACCCTTTAACCCATTACACACGTCCCTGTCATTAGGTCACTTTGCCCCTACGTGGGACTGTCCCCTTTATCCCATTAAACACGTCCCTGTCATTAGGTCACTTTGCCCCTACGTGGGACTGACCATTTAACCCATTAAACACGCCCCTGTCATTAGGTCACTTTGCCCCTACGTGGGACTGACCCTTTAACCCATTAAACACGCCCCTGTCATTAGGTCACTTTGCTCCTACGTTGAACTGACCCTTTAACCCATTAAACACGTCCCTGTCACTAGATCACTTTGCTCCTACGTGGGACTGACCCTTTAACCCATTAAACACGTCCCTGTCACTAGATCACTTTGCTCCTACGTGGGACTGACCCCTTTAACCCATTAAAACACGTCCCTGTCATTAGGTCACTTTGTCCCTACGTGGGACTGTCCCTTTAACCCATTAAACACGTCCCTGTCATTAGGTGACTTTGCCCTACGTGGGACTGACCCTTTAACCCATTAAACACGTCCCTGTCATTAGGTCACTTTGCTCCTACGTGGGACTGACCCTTTAACCCATTAAACACGTCCCTGTCATTAGGTCACTTTGCCCCTACGTGGGACTGACCCTATAACCCATTAAACACGTCCCTGTCATTAGGTCACTTTTCTCCTACGTTGAACTGACCCTTTAAACCCATTAAACACGTCCCTGTCACTAGATCACTTTGCTCCTACGTGGGACTGACCCTTTAACCCATTAAACACGTCCCTGTCACTAGATCACTTTGCTCCTACGTGGGACTGACCCTTTAACCCATTAAACACGTCCCTGTCATTAGGTCACTTTGTCCCTACGTGGGACTGTCCCTTTAACCCATTAAACACGTCCCTGTCATTAGGTCACTTTGCCCCTACGTGGGACTGACCCTTTAACCCATTAAACACGTCCCTGTCATTAGGTCACTTTGCTCCTACGTGGGACTGACCCTTTAACCCATTAAACACGTCCCTGTCATTAGGTCACTTTGCCCCTACGTGGGACTGACCCTATAACCCATTAAACACGTCCCTGCCATTAGGTCACTTTGCCCCTATGTGGGACTGTCCCTTTAACCCCATTAAACACGTCCCTGTCATTAGGTCACTTTTGCCCCTACGTGGGACTGACCCTTTAACCCATTAAACACGTCCCCTGTCATTAGGTCACTTTGCTCCTACGTGGGACTGACCCTTTAACCCATTAAAACACGTCCCTGTCATTAGGTCACTTTGCCCCTACGTGGGACTGACCCTATAACCCATTAAACACGTCCCTGTCATTAGGTCACTTTTCTCCTACGTTGAACTGACCCTTTAACCCATTAAACACGTCCTTGTCACTAGATCACTTTGCTCCTACGTGGGACTGACCCTTTAACCCATTAAACACGTCCCTGTCACTAGATCACTTTGCTCCTACGTGGGACTGACCCTTTAACCCATTAAACACGTCCCTGTCATTAGGTCACTTTGTCCCCTACGTGGGACTGTCCCCTTTAACCCATTAAACACGTCCCTGTCATTAGGTCACTTTGCCCCTACGTGGGACTGACCCTTTAACCCATTAACACACGTCCCTGTCATTAGGTCACTTTGCTCCTACGTGGGACTGACCCTTTTAACCCATTAAACACGTCCCTGTCCTTAGGTCACTTTGCCCCCTACGTGGGACTGACCCTATAACCCATTAAACACGTCCCTGTCATTAGGTCACTTTGCTCCTACGTGGGGACTGACCCTATAACCCATTAAACACGTCCCTGTCATTAGGTCACTTTGCCCCTATGTGGGGACTGACCCTATAACCCATTAAACACGTCCCTGTCATTAGGTCACTTTGCCCCTACGTGGGACTGGCCCTTTAACCCATTAAACACGTCCCTGTCACTAGGTCACTTTGCCCCCTACGTGGGACTGGCCCTTTAACCCATTAACCACGTCCCTGTCATTAGGTCACTTTGCTCCTACGTGGGACTGACCCTTTAACCCATTAAACACGTCCCTGTCATTAGGGCACTTTGCCCCTACGTGGGACTGTCCCTTTAACCCATTAAACACGTCCCTGTCATTAGGTCACTTTGCCCCTACGTGGGACTGTCCCTTTAACCCATTAACCACGTCCCTGTCATTAGGTCACTTTGCTCCTACGTGGGACTGACCCTTTAATCCATTAAACACGTCCCTGTCATTAGGTCACTTTGCCCCTACGTGGGACTGACCCTTTAACCCATTAAACACGTCCCTGTCATTAGGGCACTTTGCCCCTACGTGGGACTGTCCCTTTAACCCATTAAACACGTCCCTGTCATTAGGTCACTTTGCCCCTACGTGGGACTGTCCCTTTAACCCATTAACCACGTCCCTGTCATTAGGTGACTTTGCCCCCTACGTGGGACTGACCCCTTTAACCCATTAACCACGTCCCTGTCATTAGGTGACTTTGCCCCTACGTGGGACTGGACCCCTTTAACCCATTAAACACGTCCCTGTCATTAGGTCACTTTGCCCCTACGTGGGACTGACCCTTTAACCCATTAAACACGTCCCTGTCATTAGGTCACTTTGCCCCCTACGTGGGGACTGTCCCTTTAACCCATTAAACACGTCCCTGTCATTAGGTCACTTTGCCCCTACGTGGGACTGTCCCTTTAACCCATTAAACACGTCCCTGTCATTAGGTCACTTTGCCCCTACGTGGGACTGTCCCTTTAACCCATTAAACACGTCCCCTGTCATTAGGTCACTTTGCCCCTACGTGGGACTGTCCCTTTAATCCATTAACCACGCCCCTCTCATTAGGTCACTTTGCCCCTATGTGGGACTGTCCCTTTAACCCATTAAACACGTCCCTGTCATTAGGTCACTTTGCTCCTACTTGGGACTGACTCTTTAACCCATTAAACACGTCCCTGTCATTAGGTCACTTTGCTCCTACGTGGGACTGTCCCTTTAATCCATTAACCACGTCCCTGTCATTAGGTCACTTTGCCCCTACGTGGGACTGTCCCTTTAACCCATTAAACACGTCCCTGTCATTAGGTCACTTTGCCCCTACGTGGGACTGACCCTTTAACCCATTAAACACGTCCCTGTCATTAGGTCACTTTGCCCCTACGTGGGACTGACCCCTTTAATCCATTAAACATGTCCCTCTCATTAGGTCACTTTGCCCTACATGGGACTGACCCTTTAACCCATTAAACACGTCCCTGTCATTAGGTCACTTTGCCCCTACGTGGGACTGTCCCTTTAACCCATTAAACACGTCCCTGTCATTAGGTCACTTTGCCCCTACGTGGGACTGACCCTTTAACCCATTAAACACGTCCCTGTCATTAGGTCACTTTGCCCCTACGTGGGACTGTCCCTTTAACCCATTAAACACGTCCCCTGTCATTAGGTCACTTTGCCCCTACGTGGGACTGACCCTTTAACCCATTAAACACGTCCCTGTCATTAGGTCACTTTGCCCCTACGTGGGACTGTCCCTTTAACCCATTAAACACGTCCCTGTCCATTAGGTCACTTTGCCCCCTACATTGGCTGACCCTTTAACCCATTAAACACGTCCCTGTCATTAGGTCACTTTGCCCCTACGTGGGACTGACCCTTTAACCCATTAAACACGTCCCTGTCATTAGGTCACTTTGCCCATATGTGGGACTGACCCTTTAACCCATTAAACACGTCCCTGTCATTAGGTCACTTTGCCCCTATGTGGGACTGACCCTTTAACCCATTAAACACGCCCCTGTCATTAGGTCACTTTGTCCCTACGTGGGACTGTCCCTTTAACCCATTAAACACGCCCCTGTCATTAGGTCACTTTGCCCCTACGTGGGACTGACCCTTTAACCCATTAAACACGCCCCTGTATTTAGGTCACTTTGCCCCTACGTGGGACTGACCCTTTAACCCATTAAACACGTCCCTGTCATTAGGTCACTTTGCCCCCTACATTGGCTGACCCTTTAACCCATTAAACACGTCCTTGTCATTAGGTCACTTTGCTCCTACGTGGGACTGACCCTATAACCCATTAAACATGTCCCTGTCATTAGGTCACTTTGCCCCTACGTGGGACTAGCCCTTTAACCCATTAACCACGCCCCTCTCATTAGGTCACTTTGCCCCTACGTGGGACTTTCCCTTTAACCCATTAAACACGTCCCTGTCATTAGGTCACTTTGCCCCTACGTGGGACTGTCCCTTTAACCCATTAAACACGTCCCTGTCACTAGGTCACTTTGCCCCTCTGTGGGACTGGCCCTTTAACCCATTAACCACACCCCTGTCATTAGGTCACTTTGTCCCTACGTGGGACTGTCCCTTTAACCCATTAAACACGTCCCTGTCAGGTCACTTTGCTCCTACGTGGGACTGACCCTTTAACCCATTAAACACGTCCCTGTCAGGTCACTTTGCTCCTACGTGGGACTGACCCTATAACCCATTAAACACGCCCCTGTCATTAGGTCACTTTGCCCCTACGTGGGACTCCCTTTAATCCATTAAACACATCCCTCTCATTAGGTCACTTTGCCCCTACGTGGGACTGACCCTTTAACCCATTAAACACGTCCCTGTCATTAGGTCACTTTGCCCCTACGTGGGACTGACCCTTTAACCCATTAACCACGCCCCTGTCATTAGGTCACTTTGCCCCTACGTGGGACTGTCCCTTTAACCCATTAAACACGTCCTTGCATTAGGTCACTTTGCCCCTATGTGGGACTGTCCCTTTAACCAATTAAACACGTCCCTGTCACTAGGTCACTTTGCCCCTCCGTGGGACTGACCCTTTAACCCATTAAACACGTCCCTGTCATTAGGTCACTTTGCCCCTACATTGGCTGACCCTTTAACCCATTAAACACGTCCCTGTCACTAGGTCACTTTGCCCCTCTGTGGGACTGGCCCTTTAACCCATTAACCACACCCCTGTCATTAGGTCACTTTGTCCCTACGTGGGACTGTCCCTTTAACCCATTAAACACGTCCCTGTCAGGTCACTTTGCTCCTACGTGGGACTGACCCTTTAACCCATTAACCACGCCCCTGTCATTAGGTCACTTTGCCCCTACGTGGGACTCCCTTTAATCCATTAAACACATCCCTCTCATTAGGTCACTTTGCCCCTACGTGGGACTGACCCTTTAACCCATTAAACACGTCCCTGTCATTAGGTCACTTTGCCCCTACGTGGGACTGTCCCTTTAACCCATTAAACACGTCCTTGCATTAGGTCACTTTGCCCCTATGTGGGACTGTCCCTTTAACCAATTAAACACGTCCCTGTCACTAGGTCACTTTGCCCCTCCGTGGGACTGACCCTTTAACCCATTAAACACGTCCCTGTCATTAGGTCACTTTGCCCCTACGTGGGACTGTCCCTTTAACCCATTAAACACGTCCCTGTCATTAGGTCACTTTGCTCCTACGTGGGACTGACCCTTTAACCCATTAAACACGTCCCTGTCATTAGGTCACTTTGCCCCTACGTGGGACTGACCCTTTAACCCATTAACCACGCCCCTGTCATTAGGTCACTTTGCCCCTACATGGGACTGACTGACTCCTCCCACTCCCTCTTTTTCTCTCATGTTCCAGCCCCCCCCTCCAGCCGTCGCCGTGGTAAAGACCTGGGCACAGGCAAGCGTCACGCATGGAGCGCAAGGGGATGGTAAGCAGGGGGGGGGGGCGTCACGCATGGAGCGCAAGGGGATGGTAAGCAGGGGGGGGGAGCGTCACGCATGGAGCGCAAGGGGATGGTAAGCAGGGGGGAGCGTCACGCATGGAGCGCAAGGCGATGGTAAGCAGGGGGGGGAGCGTCACGCATGGTGCGCAAGGGGATGGTATGCGGGTGGGAGCGTCACGCATGGAGCGCAAGGGGATGGTAAGCAGTGGGGGGAGCGTCACGCATGGAGCGCAAGGGGATGGTAAGCAAGATGCAGCCGGGTTGGGGGGGGGGGGTTAGAGCAGCTTGGGTTTGGAGCAATGACGCTTGGAGGGTGCTGGGGGGGGCGGGGTAGAAGGCTTCGGTTTAGAGCACCGATGCTTGTTCGGGGGTGGAGGAGGGGCGGAAGGCTTGGGTTTGGAGAGCTGACGCTTGGGGAGGGGCGGAAGGCTTGGGTTTGGAGTGACGACGCTTGGGAAGGGGCGGAAGGCTTGGGTTTGGAGAGCTGACGCTTGGGGAGGGGCGGAAGGCTTGGGTTTGGAGTGACGACGCTTGGGGAGGGGCGGAAGGCTTGGGTTTGGGGAGGGGCGGAAGGCTTGGGGTTTGTACGACGACGCTTGGGGAGGGGCGGAAGGCTTGGGTTTGGAGAGCTGACGCTTGGGGAGGGGCGGAAGGCTTGGGTTTGGAGAGCTGACGCTTGGGGAGGGGCGGAAGGCTTGGGTTTGGAGTGACGACACTTGGGGAGGGGCGGAAGGCTTGGGTTAGGGGAGGGGCGGAAGGCTTGGGGTTTGTACGACGACGCTTGGGGAGGGGCGGAAGGCTTGGGTTTGGAGAGCTGACGCTTGGGGAGGGGCGGAAGGCTTGGGTTTGGAGTGCCCGACGCTTGGGATGGGGCGGAAGGCTTGGGTTTGGAGTGACGACGCTTGGGGAGGGGCGGAAGTCTTGGGTTTGGAGAGCTGACGCTTGGGAACGGGCGGAAGGGTTGGGTTTGGAGAGCTGACGCTTGGGAACGGGCGGAAGGGTTGGGTTTGGAGAGCTGACGCTTGGGAACGGGCGGAAGGCTTGGGTTTGGAGCGCTGACGCTTGGGATGGGGTGGAAGGCTTGGGTTTGGAATGACGACGCTTGGGGAGGGGCGGAAGGCTTGGGTTAGGGGAGGGGCGGAAGGCTTGGGGTTTGTACGACGACGCTTGGGGAGGGGCGGAAGGCTTGGGTTTGGGGAGGGGCGGAAGGCTTGGGGTTTGTACGACGACGCTTGGGGAGGGGCGGAAGGCTTGGGTTTGGGGAGGGGCGGAAGGCTTGGGGTTTGTACGACGACGCTTGGGGAGGGGCGGAAGGCTTGGGTTTGGGGAGGGGCGGAAGGCTTGGGGTTTGTACGACGACGCTTGGGGAGGGGCGGAAGGCTTGGGTTTGGGGAGGGGCGGAAGGCTTGGGGTTTGTACGACGACGCTTGGGGAGGGGCGGAAGGCTTGGGTTTGGGGAGGGGCGGAAGGCTTGGGGTTTGTACGACGACGCTTGGGGAGGGGCGGAAGGCTTGGGTTTGGGGAGGGGCGGAAGGCTTGGGGTTTGTACGACGACGCTTGGGGAGGGGCGGAAGGCTTGGGTTTGGGGAGGGGCGGAAGGCTTGGGTTTGGAGAGCTGACGCTTGGGGAGGGGCGGAAGGCTTGGAGCGCTGACGCTTGGGGAGGGGCGGAAGGCTTGGGTTTGGAGCGCTGACGCTTGGGGAGGGGCGGAAGGCTTGGAGCGCTGACGCTTGGGGAGGGGCGGAAGGCTTGGGTTTGGAGCGCTGACGCTTGGGGAGGGGCGGAAGGCTTGGGTTTGGAGCGCTGACGCATGGGGAGAGAGAGGCGGAAGGCTTGGGTTTGGAGAGCTGACGCTTGGAGAGGGGCGGAAGGCTTGGGTTTGGAGCGCTGACACTTGGGGAGGGGCGGAAGGCTTGGGTTTGCAGCGCTGACGCTTGGGGAGGGGCGGAAGGCTTGGGTTTGGAGAGCTGACGCTTGGGATGGGGCGGAAGGCTTGGGTTTGGAGAGCTGACGCTTGGGGAGGGGCGGAAGGCTTGGGTTTGGAGAGCTGACGCTTGGGGAGGGGCGGAAGGCTTGGGTTTGGAGTGCCCGACGCTTGGGATGGGGCGGAAGGCTTGGGTTTGGAGTGACGACGCTTGGGGAGGGGCGGAAGGCTTGGGTTTGGAGAGCTGATGCTTGGGGAGGGGCGGAAGGGTTGGGTTTGGAGAGCTGACGCATGGGGACGGGCGGAAGGCTTGGGTTTGGAGAGCTGACGCTTGGGGAGGGGCGGAAGGCTTGGGTTTGGAGAGCTGACGCTTGGGGAGGGGCGGAAGGCTTGGGTTTGGAGAGCTGACGCTTGGGGAGGGGCGGAAGGCTTGGGTTTGGAGAGCTGACGCTTGGGGAGGGGCGGAAGGCTTGGGTTTGGAGTGCCCGACGCTTGGGATGGGGCGGAAGGCTTGGGTTTGGAGTGACGACGCTTGGGGAGGGGCGGAAGGTTTGGGGAGGGGCGGAAGGCTTGGGTTTGGAGAGCTGACGCTTGGGGAGGGGCGGAAGGCTTGGGTTTGGAGAGCTGACGCTTGGGGAGGGGCGGAAGGGTTGGGTTTGGAGAGCTGACGCTTGGGAACGAGCGGAAGGGTTGGGTTTGGAGAGCTGACGCTTGGGAACGAGCGGAAGGGTTGGGTTTGGAGAGCTGACGCTTGGGAACGGGCGGAAGGCTTGGGTTTGGAGAGCTGACGCTTGGGATGGGGCGGAAGGCTTGGGGTTTGGAGTGACGACGCTTGGGGAGGGGCGGAAGGCTTGGGTTTGGGGAGGGGCGGAAGGCTTGGGGTTTGTACGACGACGCTTGGGGAGGGGCGGAAGGCTTGGGTTTGAGCGACGACGCTTGGGGAGGGGCGGAAGGCTTGGGTTTGAGCGACGACGCTTGGGGTTTGAGCGACGACGCTTGGGATTGAACGCTGACGCTTGGGGAGGGGCGGAAGGCTTGGGTTTGGAGCGCTGACGCTTGGGGTTTGAGCGACGACGCTTGGGGTTTGAGCGACGACGCTTGGGATTGAACGCTGACGCTTGGGGAGGGGCGGAAGGCTTGGGTTTGGAGAGCTGACGCTTGGGATTTGAGCGACGACGCTTCGGGAGAGGGGGCGGAAGGCTTGGGGTTTGTGCGACGACGCTTGGGATTGGAGAGCTGACGATTCGGGAGCGGGGGCGGAAGGCTTGGGGTTTGTGCGACGACGCTTGGGATTGGAGAGCTGACGATTCGGGAGAGGGGGCGGAAGGCTTGGGTTTGGAGAGCTGACGCTTGGTGGCTAAGTCATACTAATCCCCCTCCCCCACAGGTGGAAAGGCATCAAGCCAACTGTCGCCATTCTCTCGCGAGGAATTTCCAACCCTGCAGGCGGCTGGGGACCAGGACAAGAGTGGGCACGACCCGGCCGCCTCCGCTGTGTCGTATGGGCCCGGACCAAGCCTCCGCCCGCAGAGTAAGCCCCTATATACATACTGTGCCCCCTATATACATGCCATACTGTGCCCCCATATATACATGTCATAATGTGCCCTCCTATATACATGTCATACTGTGCCCTGTGTGTGCTTGTCGCCCGCGCGCTGGGTGTGCTTGTCGCCCGCGCGCTGGGTGTGCTTGTCGCCCGCGCGCTGGGTGTGCTTGTCGCCCGCGCTGGGTGTGCTTGTCGCCCGCGCGCTGGGTGTGCTTGTCGCCCGCGCGCTGGGTGTGCTTGTCGCCCGCGCGCTGGGTGCCTGTCGCCCGCGCGCTGGGTGCCTGTCGCCCGCGCGCTGGGTGCCTGTCGCCCGCGCGCTGGGTGCCTGTCGCCCGCGCGCTGGGTGCCTGTCGCCCGCGCGCTGGGTGCCTGTCGCCCGCGCGCTGGGTGCCTGTCGCCCGCGCGCTGGGTGCCTGTCGCCCGCGCGCTGGGTGCCTGTCGCCCGCGCGCTGGGTGCCTGTCGCCCGCGCGCTGGGTGCCTGTCGCCCGCGCGCTGGGTGCCTGTCGCCCGCGCGCTGGGTGCCTGTCGCCCGCGTGGGCCGTGTGCAGGCCTGTGTGTGACGCGGGGGCCTGTGTGTGACGCGGGGGCCTGTGTAACGCGGGGGCCTGCGTGTGTTGGGCGCGCGGGGGGCCTGCGTGTGTTGGGCGCGCGGGGGCCTGCGTGTGTTGGGCGCGCGGGGGGCCTGCGTGTGTTGGGCGCGCGGGGGGCCTGCGTGTGTTGGGCGCGCCTCTGGGGTGGGATCCTGAGTGATATATTGTATTTATACAGCGCCTCTCTATTACAGTTATACAGCGTGCAGCCGCCTCTGGGGTGTGAGCCTGAGTGATATATTGTATTTATACAGCGCCTCTCTATTACAGTTATACAGCGTGCAGCCGCCTCTGGGGTGTGAGCCTGAGTGATATATTGTATTTATACAGCGCCTCTCTATTACAGTTATACAGCGTGCAGCCGCCTCTGGGGTGTGATCCTGAGTGATATATTGTATTTATACAGCGCCTCTCTATTACAGTTATACAGCGTGCAGCCGCCTCTGGGGTGTGATCCTGAGTGATATATTGTATTTATACAGCACCTCTCTATTACAGTTATACAGCGTGCAGCCACCTCTGGGGTGGGATCCTGAGTGATATATTGTATTTATACAGCGCCTCTCTATTACAGTTATACAGCGTGCAGCCACCTCTGGGGTGTGATCCTGAGTGATATATTGTATTTATACAGCGCCTCTCTATTACAGTTATACAGCGTGCAGCCGCCTCTGGGGTGTGAGCCTGAGTGATATATTGTATTTATACAGCACCTCTCTATTACAGTTATACAGCGTGCAGCCACCTCTGGCGTGGGATCCTGAGTGATATATTGTATTTATACAGCGCCTCTCTATTACAGTTATACAGCGTGCAGCCACCTCTGGGGTGGGATCCTGAGTTGTTAGATCTCTACAGATCATGTCATCTTCTAGGGCAAGCAAAACACAACTCCCGGGAACAAATGTAACGCAACGGATATGGGATTCTTTCAAATAGTATGGCAGACGGGTTCCGGAGCTGTAAGAATTCAAGGAGACTGGTTGTTGAATTCTCACAACTGACTTTAATGGTTCACGAAGCAGGTTTTATACATAAGGCAGGGACAAAAATACAGTTGTCATCTGTTACAAATATGGGTACACATCTAAATTTACATGTAACCTTCACATAATGCCTTTTCTGTAGATCTTAAAACATTTAACTGCTTAGCAAGAGATATATACAATGGTGACTTATAGGCAATCCTGTCCTTTTTAACAGCATATGACAGATTCAACAACAGCTGCTTTCAAAGCTACTCACAATAGTCTCCGAGAAAGATAGCAATGCCAGCGTATACTGTTTAACCTTATCAATTCCAGAGCTGACATAAGACAGTTTTAACCTTACATGCCATCCTTTTGTTCTGAAAGAACAAACCAATTGACCAATCCCATTTATTCTTCTGCGGGGGCCTGCGTGTGTTGGGCGCGCGGGGGCCTGCGTGTGTTGGGCGCGCGGGGGCCTGCGTGTGTTGGGCGCGCGGGGGCCTGCGTGTGTTGGGCGCGCGGGGGCCTGCGTGTGTTGGGCGCGCGAGGGCCTGCGTGTGTTGGGCGCTCGGGGGCCTGCGTGTGTTGGGCGCTCGGGGGCCTGCGTGTGTTGGGCGCTCGGGGGCCTGCGTGTGTTGGGCGCGCGGGGGCCTGCGTGTGTTGGGCGCGCGGGGGCCTGCGTGTGTTGGGCGCGCGGGGGCCTGCGTGTGTTGGGCGCGCGGGGGCCTGCGTGTGTTGGGCGCGCGGGGGCCTGCGTGTGTTGGGCGCGCGGGGGCCTGCGTGTGTTGGGCGCGCGGGGGCCTGCGTGTGTTGGGCGCGCGGGGGCCTGCGTGTGTTGGGCGCGCGGGGGCCTGCGTGTGTTGGGCGCGCGGGGGCCTGCGTGTGTTGGGCGCGCGGGGGCCTGCGTGTGTTGGGCGCGCGGGGGCCTGCGTGTGTTGGGCGCGCGGGGGCCTGCGTGTGTTGGGCGCGCGGGGGCCTGCGTGTGTTGGGCGCGCGGGGGCCTGCGTGTGTTGGGCGCGCGGGGGCCTGCGTGTGTTCGGCGCGCGGGGGGCCTGCGTGTGTTGGGCGCGCGGGGGGGCTGCGTGTGTTGGGCGCGCGGGGGGCCTGCGTGTGTTGGGCGCGCGGGGGGCCTGCGTGTGTTGGGCGCGCGGGGGGCCTGCGTGTGGGCACGGGCCTGTAGCGCCTGTGTGTTTGTAGGAATGCTCATAGTACATTTTCTCCCCTCTCAGACGTGACGAACTGGAGGGACGGGGGTGGGAGGGGGCTGGCTCCGGGCTCCCTGGATGGTGAGAGTCGTGAGCCCCCCTCGGACGCGGTGCCCCCCGGCTGTGAGGCGGCCCCCCGGCCTGGCCTGCTTATGCAGCCACCGGGACCCCAGCAGTTTCCTCCGTTCAGGGGCATGCTGGCACCGTTCGTGAGTGACATGGCCGGACTTAATCTGTCTCCTTCCTCCTGACCTCGCCCTGTTTCCCCTACCCCGACCTCGCCCTGTTTCCCCGACCCAGACCTGTTTCCCCGACCCGACCTCGCCCTGTTTCCCCGACCCCGACATCGCCCTGTTTCCCCGACCTCGCTTTGTTTCCTGCCCCTGACCCCGACCTCGCTCTGTTTCCTGCCCCTGACCCCGACCTCGCTCTGTTTCCTGCCCCTGACCCCGACCTCGCTCTGTGGCCCCCGCCCCCGACCTCGCTCTGTTGCCCCCGCCCCCGACCTCGCTCTGTTGCCCCCGCCCCCGACCTCGCTCTGTTGCCCCCGCCCCCGACCTCGCTCTGTTTCCCCCGCCTCCGACCTCGCTTTGTTTTCCCCCCCCCCCCCTCCTCTTGGCGTTCTTGTCCCGCTCTTCTGTCCTTTTCAGTATATCTTGCGTTTTTTACTTATTTCCTTCTCTCCCTTAATTCCAGATGTACCCCCCATACCTGCCGTTCCCTCCTCCCTATGGGCCGCAGGGGCCCTTCCGCTTCCACGGGCCGGACACCCACAGGTAACACGATTATACCGCGTGCAGCCACCTCTGGGGTGTGATCCTGAGTGATATATTGTATTTATACAGCACCTCGCTATTACAGTTATACAGCGTGCAGCCACCTCTGGGGTGTGATCCTGAGTGATATATTGTATTTATACAGCACCTCTCTATTACAGTTATACAGCGTGCAGCCACCTCTGGGGTGTGATCCTGAGTGATATATTGTATTTATACAGAGCCTCCCTATTACAGTTATACAGCGTGCAGCCGCCTCTGGGGTGTGATCCTGAGTGATATATTGTATTTATACAGCTCCTCTCTATTACAGTTATACAGCGTGCAGCCACCTCTGGGGTGTGATCCTGAGTGATATATTGTATTTATACAGAGCCTCCCTATTACAGTTATACAGCGTGCAGCCGCCTCTGGGGTGTGATCCTAAGTTATATATTGTATTTATACAGCTCCTCTCTATTACAGTTATACAGCGTGCAGCCACCTCTGGGGGTGTGATCCTGAGTGATATATTGTATTTATACAGCACCTCTCTATTACAGTTATACAGCGTGCAGCCACCTCTGGGGTGGGATCCTGAGTAATATATTGTATTTATACAGCACCTCTCTATTACAGTTATACAGCGTGCAGCCACCTCTGGGGTGTGATCCTGAGTGATATATTGTATTTATACAGCACCTCTCTATTACAGTTATACAGCGTGCAGCCACCTCTGGGGTGGGATCCTGAGTAATATATTGTATTTATACAGCGCCTCTCTATTACAGTTATACAGCGTGCAGCCAGCTCTGGGGTGTGATCCTGAGTGATATATTGTATTTATACAGCGCCACTCTATTACAGTTACACAGCGTGCAGCCACCTCTGGGGTGTGATCCTGAGTGATATATTGTATTTATACAGCTCCTCTCTATTACAGTTATACAGCGTGCAGCCACCTCTGGGGTGTGATCCTCAGTGATATATTGTATTTATACAGCGCCTCTCTATTACAGTTATACAGCGTGCAGCCACCTCTGGGGTGTGATCCTCAGTGATATATTGTATTTATACAGTGCCTCTCTATTACAGTTATACAGCGTGCAGCCACCTCTGGGGTGTGATATATTGTATTTATACAGCGCCTCTCTATTACAGTTATACAGCGTGCAGCCACCTCTGGGGTGTGATATATTGTATTTATACAGCGCCTCTCTATTACAGTTATACAGTGTGCAGCCACCTCTGGGGTGTGATCCTGAGTGATATATTGTATTTATACAGCACCTCTCTATTACAGTTATACAGCGTGCAGCCACCTCTGGGGTGTGATCCTGAGTGATATATTGTATTTATACAGCACCTCTCTATTACAGTTATACAGCGTGCAGCCACCTCTGGGGTGGGATCCTGAGTAATATATTGTATTTATACAGCACCTCTCTATTACAGTTACACAGTGTGCAGCCACCTCTGGGAATGTGATCCTGAGTGATATATTGTATTTATACAGCGCCTCTCTATTACAGTTATACAGCGTGCAGCCAGCTCTGGGGTGTGATCCTGAGTGATATATTGTATTTATACAGCACCTCTCTATTACAGTTATACAGCGTGCAGCCACCTCTGGGGTGGGATCCTGAGTAATATATTGTATTTATACAGCGCCTCTCTATTACAGTTATACAGCGTGCAGCCACCTCTGGGGTGTGATCCTGAGTGATATATTGTATTTATACAGCGCCTCTCTATTACAGTTATACAGCGTGCAGCCACCTCTGGGGTGGGATCCTGAGTGATATATTGTATTTATACAGCGCCTCTCTATTACAGTTATACAGCGTGCAGCCACCTCTGGGGTGTGATCCTGAGTGATATATTGTATTTATACAGCTCCTCTCTATTACAGTTATACAGCGTGCAGCCACCTCTGGGGTGTGATCCTGAGTGATATATTGTATTTATACAGCGCCTCTCTATTACAGTTACACAGCGTGCAGCCACCTCTGGGGTGGGATCCTGAGTGATATATTGTATTTATACAGCGCCTCTCTATTACAGTTATACAGCGTGCAGCCAGCTCTGGGGTGTGATCCTGAGTGATATATTGTATTTATACAGCGCCTCTCTATTACAGTTATACAGCGTGCAGCCACCTCTGGGGTGTGATCCTGAGTGATATATTGTATTTATACAGCGCCTCTCTATTACAGTTACACAGCGTGCAGCCACCTCTGGGGTGGGATCCTGAGTGATATATTGTATTTATACAGCGCCTCTCTATTACAGTTATACAGCGTGCAGCCACCTCTGGGGTGTGATCCTGAGTGATATATTGTATTTATACAGCGTCTCTCTATTACAGTTACACAGCGTGCAGCCACCTCTGGGGTGGGATCCTGAGTGATATATTGTATTTATACAGCGCCTCTCTATTACAGTTACACAGCGTGCAGCCACCTCTGGGGTGTGATCCTGAGTGATATACTGTAGTTATACAGCGCCTCTCTATTACAGTTATACAGCGTGCAGCCACCTCTGGGGTGTGATCCTGAGTGATATATTGTATTTATACAGCGCCTCTCTATTACAGTTATACAGCGTGCAGCCACCTCTGGGGTGTGATCCTGAGTGATATGCTGTATTTATACAGCGCCTCTCTATTACAGTTATACAGCGTGCAGCCACCTCTGGGGTGTGATCCTGAGTGATATATTGTATTTATACAGCGCCTCTCTATTACAGTTACACAGCGTGCAGCCACCTCTGGGGTGTGATCCTGAGTGATATATTGTATTTATACAGCGCCTCTCTATTACAGTTACACAGCGTGCAGCCACCTCTGGGGTGTGATCCTGAGTTGATTTCTCTGTATTTAGGTTTCCTCGGCTGGCAGCCCCCCGCCTCCCCCACACTGCGCCCCGGATGTTGGATCCAGTCAGCCGCCCCTCCATACTGAAGCAGGACTACTTAAAGGAGTTTGATGAGTTGGATCAGGAGGCAGATGATGGCTGGGCAGGTGAGGACCCTACTGTGTCACTGTGTCACCCTGCGGGGGGAGGGACAGACTCATAGCTCCCTTCTGTCTGTGTCACTGTGTCACCCTGCGGGGGGAGGGACAGACTCATAGCTCCCTTCTGTCTGTGTCACTGTGTCACCCTGCGGGGGGAGGGACAGACTCATAGCTCCCTTCTGTCTGTGTCACTGTGTCACCCTGCGGGGGGAGGGACAGACTCATAGCTCCCTTCTGTCTGTGTCACTGTGTCACCCTGCGGGGGAGGGACAGGCTCATAGCTCCCTTCTGTCTGTGTCACTGTGTCACCCTGCGGGGGGAGGGGCAGACTCATAGCTCCCTTCTGTCTGTGTCACTGTGTCACCCTGCGGGGGGAGGGACAGACTCATAGCTCCCTTCTGTCTGTGTCACTGTGTCACCCTGCGGGGGGAGGGGCAGACTCATAGCTCCCTTCTGTCTGTGTCACTGTGTCACCCTGCGGGGGGAGGGACAGGCTCATAGCTCCCTTCTGTCTGTGTCACTGTGTCACCCTGCGGGGGGAGGGACAGACTCATAGCTCCCTTCTGTCTGTGTCACTGTCACCCTGCAGGGGGAGGGACAGGCTCATAGCTCCCTTCTGTCTGTGTCACTGTGTCACCCTGCGGGGGGAGGGACAGACTCATAGCTCCCTTCTGTCTGTGTCACTGTGTCACCCTGCGGGGGGAGGGACAGTCTCATAGCTCCCTTCTGTCTGTGTCACTGTGTCACCCTGCGGGGGGAGGGACAGTCTCATAGCTCCCTTCTGTCTGTGTCACTGTGTCACCCTGCGGGGGGAGGGACAGACTCATAGCTCCCTTCTGTCTGTGTCACTGTGTCACCCTGCGGGGGGAGGGACAGTCTCATAGCTCCCTTCTGTCTGTGTCGCTGTGTCACCCTGCGGGGGAGGGGACAGACTCATAACTCCCTTCTGTCTGTGTCACTGTGTCACCCTGCGGGGGGAGGGACAGACTCATAGTTCCCTTCTGTCTGTGTCACCCTGCGGGGGAGGGACAGACTCATAGCTCCCTTCTGTCTGTGTCACTGTGTCACCCTGCGGGGGGAGGGACAGACTCATAGCTCCCTTCTGTCTGTGTCACTGTGTCACCCTGCGGGGGGAGGGACAGACTCATAGCTCCCCTCTGTCTGTGTCACCCTGCGGGGGGAGGACAGACTCATAGCTCCCTTCTGTCTGTGTCACTGTGTCACCCTGCGGGGGAGGACAGACTCATAGCTCCCTTCTGTCTGTGTCACTGTGTCACCCTGCGGGGGGAGGGACAGACTCATAGCTCCCTTCTGTCTGTGTCACTGTGTCACCCTGCGGGGGGAGGGACAGACTCATAGCTCCCTTCTGTCTGTGTCACTGTGTCACCCTGCGGGGGGAGGGACAGACTCATAGCTCCCTTCTGTCTGTGTCACTTCTGTCTGTGTCACTGTGTCACCCTGCGGGGGGAGGGACAGACTCATAGCTCCCTTCTGTCTGTGTCACTGTGTCACCCTGCGGGGGGGAGGGACAGACTCATAGCTCCCTTCTGTCTGTGTCACTGTGTCACCCTGCGCGGGGGGAGGGACAGATTCATAGCTCCCTTCTGTCTGTGTCACTGTGTCACCCTGCGGGGGGAGGGACAGACTCATAGCTCCCTTCTGTCTGTGTCACTGTGTCACCCTGCGGGGGGGAGGACAGACTCATAGCTCCTTCTGTCTGTGTCACTGTGTCACCCTGCGGGGGGAGGGACAGTCTCATAGCTCCCTTCTGTCTTTGTCACCCTGCTGGCGAGGGCAGGCTCATAGCTCTCTCCTCACGGTGTCAATGTGTCACCCTTGTTTCTAGGGCCACACGAGGAAGTGGATTACACGGAGAAGCTGCAATTCAGCGATGATGAGGACGGGAAAGACACCGATAACGAGGAGAACAGGTGAAATGAACGAGACCCCCGCCTGGCCCTCCTCTTCCCATCCCCCCTCTCCCCTCTCACCTCTCTCCCATAATCTTCCTCTCTCCTCAGGGAGAAGTCTGCCCCCAGCGGTGATCTTCCCGTCCCCGCGCCTCCGGGAGCCGCGGATCCCTCCGATGTCAGGAAGGCGCCCCCCTCCGAGGAGAAGCCCCCGCCTACCAAGGCGGCTTGGACTGAGGGGCCCCGGGCCCCTGCACCAGTGCAAGCCCCGGCTGCCCCCCCTCCTCACAGGCCTCAGCCTGCCCACCGCGGGCAGCAGCCAGAACACAAGGTGAGAGGGAGGCTGGCGCTGGGCTCTGCCCGTCGCGTGTGTGTGTGGGGGGGCTGGGCTGGCACCCCCCTCCTGCTCTGCGCTTTCCCGCACCTGCTGACCCCCCCTCCCATCTTCCCCCCAGGAGAAGCAGGCGGTGGCCGGCGAGGACGAGGACGAGACATGGCGGCAGCGCAGGAAGCAGTCCTCCTCGGAGATCTCGCAGGCCGTGGAGCGGGCGCGCAAGCGGAGAGAAGAGGAGGAGCGCCGGATGGAGGAGGAGAGGCGGGCGGCCTGCGCAGAGAAACTCAAGCGCCTGGACATGAAGTGCCGGCGGCTCCGGAGGAGGTGGAGCCGTCTGCCGGCGCCAGGGGCGGGGCTTACAGAGGGGGCGGAGCCCCGGGTCCAGACTCCTCCCGGTATGGGATTCAAATCATTTTGTGAGGGGGGGTGGAGACTGGGGGAGAGGGCACGTAGCGGGGGAGACTGGGGAGGGGATTTGTAGCGGGGGAGACTGGGGGAGGGGATTTGTAGCGGGGGAGACTGGGGGAGGGGATTTGTAGCGGGTGAGACTGGGGGAGGGATTTGTAGCGGGGGAGACTGGGGGAGGGGATTTGTAGCGGGGGAGACTGGGGGAGGGGATTTGTAGCGGGGGAGACTGGGGAGGGATTTGTAGCGGGGAGACTGGGGGAGGGGATTTGTAGCGGGGGAGACTGGGGGAGGGGATTTGTAGCGGGGGAGACTGGGGGAGGGGATTTGTAGCGGGGGAGACTGGGGGAGGGGATTCGTAGCGGGGGAGACTGGGGGAGGGGATTCGTAGCGGGGGAGACTGGGGGAGGGGATTCGTAGTCGGGGGAGACTGGGGGAGGGATTTGTAGCGGGGGAGACTGGGGGAGGGGATTTGTAGCGGGGAGACTGGGGCTTTATATACTTGTCCGTACTATGTGTATAATTTATTATACAGGTATATATTAAACAAGCCCCTCTGTTCTTCCTCCCCCCCCCCCATTTCTTTCTCCCCCCCCCCCATTTCTTCCTCCCCCCCCCCCCATTTCTTCTCTCCCCCCCCCCCCCATTTCTTCCTTCCCCCCCCCCCCCATTTTTTCCTTCCCCCCTCCAGCGGTTGAAGCTGCACCAGCTCCCAGCATGCCGGCCCCCGCCACACACCTGCCCCCGCCATGCCTACTCCAGTTACTCCTGCCCCCGCCACCCCTGCCCCCTCCTCCCTCCCCCCGCTTATCTCCCGAGCCCCCACGGCCCCCACTCCTCCTCTCACCCCTCCCCCTCCAGAGCCGCCGCAGGTAGAGGGGGAGCCGCCCCGGTCCCCCGCCTGGAACCAAGCCGGAGCCTCCCCGGCCCCCGCAAGCCGCCCCCGGCCGCCCCCTCCCAAGGGGGATACAAGTTTCAAAAGAGCCTGCCCCCCAGGTTCCAGCGCCAACAGCAGGTGAGGAGATGTTCTTTCGGGGGGGGGGGGGGAGCCAGTATATGGGTCTGGCGCCCTGCTTTGTGGGGGGGGGGGGGGGGGGGCGGAAAGGGTGCTTTGCATAGGGAGGGGGCAAGGGGGGCGGTAACTGCTTGGGGGGGGTAATGCTCTGCTTGGGGTTGGACTCAGTTTTGGGGAAGGGTTAAGGGGGGTGACACTGCATAGGAGGGGAGGTAAAGGGGGCGTGACACTCTGCTTGGTGGGGAGGTAAGGGGGTGACTGCATAGGGTAGTGGGTAAAGGGGGAGGTGAAGCTTTGCTTGGTGGGAGTAAGGGGGGTGACTGCATAGGGTAGTGGGTAAAGGGGGAGGTGAAGCTTTGCTTGGAGTCGGGGCTAGAACGGGGTGGGACACACTGTATGGGGGAGACGGGGGACGCGATTGTCTTTTAAATGTAGTCCTTTTGCAAATTGCCAAATAGCCAGCTCCAATCCTTCTGTGCATGTGAAAAGTCTTTTCTGGTAGTTTTAAATGCTTGAAGAAATCAGGTAACAACAGGAATAAAAAGAGCAACAACAGGAATAACACAGGAATGAGGGGTACAGGCCTTTTAAGGACAAGGGCCTGTGAAGTGTTACATTAGCCTCATCCCATTGGCAAGGAATTATCTCCCCTCCTATCAGAACCTGCCATGTCACATGGGCAAATCCTACAGCCAGCTCAGGTAACTCTGAGCATGCTCAGTAAGCAGCTTGGTAGCACTGCTAACTAAAAAGGGGCCACTCATTTCTGGGGACGCAATGTCTGGAGTTTGGTCCCAAGGTGTGAAATAGCCAGGATGAGTAACAGGACCTGCTACTCAGAAACATCCTGATTAAGTGACACTTTAAGAATCTGGGGTCTTTCATCCCAACAGGGGGCTCATGTATGTATAACATTTGTTAGGCAGGCAGAAGGCATTACAAAGGCAGGCAGAAAAAAATAGCATCCTGCCTGTACATTTTAAAACTGCAACAGAAAGGCACTTTATCAAAAATATATGTTTCCCTTATGACAAAGTTATATTTTTAATATGTGTGTACTTGGGGGGTTACACTGAGGCTGCACCCCAAAAATCAGGGTGCTGGCTCACTCCGTTCCTAAATTAGCAGTCTTAATGGAACGGCTCCTGTTATTCAGCACTGTAGGTAGGGACAAGCCTGCAAAACGGGGACAACAATGCATATAGGGGAGAATGGTACAGGGGAACAGCATATAAAATTAACCCCTTCATCCCCAATACGAAATAGGGGTAACCAGCCGAGCCCACTGCCTTTATTAATGTGCTGATTACCCCCATTTTCGCCACAGGGCCGTTAGTTGGGAAGGAGACGCTCTGCATGAGGTAGCGATGCTCTGTAGTGAACACCTCTTCTCTCCCCCCCCAATCCCTGCAGGAGCAGCTGATGAAGCACTGGCAGCAGAGCAGAGACCTCCCCCATCCACCTGCCGGCCCCCCGCAGCAGCAGCCCCCCGCCCCATCCCAGCCTCCCCAGAAGGCCCTGTACAGTGGCGGCTCCCTGGGGCGGGCGCCCCCTCCCCCGCCAGCCCCTCTCCCACCCCCCCACATGAGCTACGATCCTCGCTGGGTGATGGTGCCCCCTTACATGGACCCCCGCATAATGCAAGGGAGACCACCCCTCGACTACTACCCACCCCAGGGGGGGCACCCGACAGGTGAGGAGGGGGCAAGTGTGTGTTTGAGAGTGGGCTGGGGGGGGGGGTAGAGACGAGTGGGGCAGGCGTGTTGTTGGATAGATAGCGAGTGGGGCAACTGTCATGGGGGGGGTGAGCCCACACTCACCCCCGAGCCCTCACTCCCCCCCAAGCCCTCCAGCCCTCGCTCCCCCCGCCAGCCCCTGAGCCCTCGCTCCCCCCGCCAGCCCCTGAGCCCTCGCTCCCCCTGCCAGCCCATGAGCCCTCGCTCCCCCCTCCAGCCCTCGCTCCCCCCTCCAGCCCCCGAGCCCTCGCTGCCCCCTCCAGCCCTCGCTCCCCCCTCCAGCCCCCGAGCCCTCGCTCCCCCCTCCAGCCCCCGAGCCCTCGCTCCCCCCCTCCAGCCCCCGAGCCCTCGCTTCCCCTTCCAGCCCTCGCTCCCCCCTCCAGCCCCCGAGCCCTCGCTCCCCCCTCCAGCCCCCGAGCCCTCGCTTCCCCCTCCAGCCCTCACTCCCCCTCCAGCCCTCGCTCCCTCCTCCAGCCCCCGAGCCCTCGCTCCCCCCTCCAGCCCCCGAGCCTCGCTCCCCCCTCCAGCCCCTGACCCTCACTCCCCCCTCCAGCCCCGACCCTCACTCCCCCCTCCAGCCCCCGACCCTCACTCCCCCTCCAGCCCTCGCTCCCGACTCTAACTCCCCGAGCCCTTGCTCCCCGACGCTCTCGCTCCCCGAACCTCACGCCCCCAGCCCCCGAGCTCTCGCTCCCTGACCCTCACTCCCCCAGCCCCCGAGCTCTCGCTCCCCGAACCTCACTCCCCCAGCCCCCGAGCTCTCGCTCCCCGAACCTCACTCCCCCAGCCCCCGAGCTCTCGCTCCCCGAACCTCACTCCCCCAGCCCCTGAGCTCTCGCTCCCCGAACCTCACTCCCCCAGCCCCCGAGCTCTCGCTCCCCGACCCTCACTCCCCGAGCTCTCGCTCCCCGAACCTCACTCCCCCAGCCCCTGAGCTCTCGCTCCCCCGAACCTCACTCCCCCAGCCCCCGAGCTCTCGCTCCCCGAACCTCACTCCCCCAGCCCCCGAGCTCTCGCTCCCCGACCCTCACTCCCCCAGCCCCCGAGCTCTCGCTCCCCGAACCTCACTCCCCCAGCCCCCGAGCTCTCGCTCCCCGACCCTCACTCCCCCAGCCCCCGAGCTCTCGCTCCCGAACCTCACTCCCCCAGCCCCTGAGCTCTCGCTCCCCGAACCTCACTCCCCCAGCCCCCGAGCTCTCGCTCCCCGACCCTCACTCCCCCAGCCCCCGAGCTCTCGCTCCCCGAACCTCACTCCCCCAGCCCCGAGCTCTCGCTCCCCGAACCTCACTCCCCCAGCCCCCGAGCTCTCGCTCCCCGACCCTCACTCCCCCAGCCCCCGAGCTCTCGCTCCCCGACCCTCACTCCCCCAGCCCCCGAGCTCTCGCTCCCCGACCCTCACTCCCCCAGCCCCCGAGCTCTCGCTCCCCGACCCTCACTCCCCCAGCCCCCGAGCTCTCGCTCCCCGACCCTCACTCCCCCAGCCCCCGAGCTCTCGCTCCCCGACCCTCACTCCCCCAGCCCCCGAGCTCTCGCTCCCCGACCCTCACTCCCCCAGCCCCCGAGCTCTCGCTCCCCGACCCTCACTCCCCCAGCCCCCGAGCTCTCGCTCCCCGACCCTCACTCCCCCAGCCCCCGAGCTCTCGCTCCCCGACCCTCACTCCCCCAGCCCCCGAGCTCTCGCTCCCCGACCCTCACTCCCCCAGCCCCCGAGCTCTCGCTCCCCGACCCTCACTCCCCCAGCCCCCGAGCTCTCGCTCCCCGACCCTCACTCCCCCGAGCTCTCGCTCCCTGACCCTCACTCCCCCAGCCCCCGAGCTCTCGCTCCCCGACCCTCACTCCCCCAGCCCCCGAGCTCTCGCTCCCCCGACCCTCACTCCCCCAGCCCCCGAGCTCTCGCTCCCCGACCCTCACTCCCCCAGCCCCCGAGCTCTCGCTCCCCGACCCTCACTCCCCCAGCCCCCGAGCTCTCGCTCCCCGACCCTCACTCCCCCAGCCCCCGAGCTCTCGCTCCCCAACCCTCACTCCCCCAGCCCCCATGCCCTCACTGTGCTCCCCCCAACCCCTCACCATGTGCTCCCCTTCTAGGGATGATGACCCGGGAGCGGTCAGACAGCGGGGGCTCGGGCTCCCTGATGAGAGAGCGTGGGACCCCCCCAACGGACCCCAAGCTTGTGTGGGGGGGCGAGATGTTCAACCAACCGGAACTGCGGCCCCTCAACTCCCCCCTCCGTCAAGAGGACGACGACAGGGAGATGGGGTGAGAAAGCGTAGGCTGCCGCTGCCCGCACTGTGTGTGTGTGAGAGAGGGGGAGGCTGGCACTGCCCGCGCTGTGTGTGTGTGTGAGGGGGAGGCTGGCACTGCCCGCGCTGTGTGTGTGTGTGAGGGGGAGGCTGGCACTGCCGCTGCCCGCGCTGTACCTGTGCTGTGTATACATGGTGTAGTAGTGTGTGTGAGGGGGAGGCTGGCACTGCCCGCGCTGTACCTGTGCTGTGTATACATGGGGTAGTAGTGTGTGTGAGGGGGAGGCTGGCACTGCCGCTGCCCGCGCTGTACCTGTGCTGTGTATACATGGTGTAGTAGTGTGTGTGAGGGGGAGGCTGGCACTGCCCGCGCTGTACCTGTGCTGTGTATACATGGGGTAGTAGTGTGTGTTAGGGGGAGGCTGGCACTGCCCGCGCTGTACCTGTGCTGTGTATACATGGTGTAGTAGTGTGTGTTAGGGGGAGGCTGGCACTGCCCGCGCTGTACCTGTGCTGTGTATACATGGGGTAGTAGTGTGTGTGAGGGGGAGGCTGCACTGCCGCTGCCCGCGCTGTACCTGTGCTGTGTATACATGGTGTAGTAGTGTGTGTGAGGGGGAGGCTGGCACTGCCGCTGCCCGCGCTGTACCTGTGCTGTGTATACATGGTGTAGTAGTGTGTGTGAGGGGGAGGCTGGCACTGCCGCTGCCCGCGCTGTACCTGTGCTGTGTATACATGGTGTAGTAGTGTGTGTGAGGGGGAGGCTGGCACTGCCCGCGCTGTACCTGTGCTGTGTATACATGGGGTAGTAGTGTGTGTTAGGGGGAGGCTGGCACTGCCCGCGCTGTACCTGTGCTGTGTATACATGGTGTAGTAGTGTGTGTTAGGGGGAGGCTGGCACTGCCCGCGCTGTACCTGTGCTGTGTATACATGGGGTAGTAGTGTGTGTGAGGGGGAGGCTGCACTGCCGCTGCCCGCGCTGTACCTGTGCTGTGTATACATGGTGTAGTAGTGTGTGTGAGGGGGAGGCTGGCACTGCCGCTGCCCGCGCTGTACCTGTGCTGTGTATACATGGTGTAGTAGTGTGTGTGAGGGGGAGGCTGGCACTGCCGCTGCCCGCGCTGTACCTGTGCTGTGTACTACATGGTGTAGTAGTGTGTGTGAGGGGGAGGCTGGCACTGCCGCTGCCCGCGCTGTACCTGTGCTGTGTATACATGGTGTAGTAGTGTGTGTGAGGGGGAGGCTGGCACTGCCGCTGCCTGCGCTGTGCCTGTGCTGTGTATACATGGTGTAGTAGTGTGTGTGAGGGGGAGGCTGCCGCTGCCCGCGCTGTACCTGTGCTGTGTATACATGGTGTAGTAGTGTGTGTGAGGGGGAGGCTGGCACTGCCGCTGCCCGCGCTGTAACTGTGCTGTGTATATATGGTGTAGTAGTGTGTGTGAGGGGGAGGCTGGCACTGCCTGCGCTGTACCTGTGCTGTGTATACATGGTGTAGTAGTGTGTGTGAGGGGGAGGCTGGCACTGCCGCTGCCTGCGCTGTACCTGTGCTGTGTATACATGGTGTAGTAGTGTTTGTGAGGGGGAGGCTGGCACTGCCGCTGCCCGCGCTGTACCTGTGCTGTGTATACATGGTGTAGTAGTGTGTGTGAGGGGGAGGCTGGCACTGCCGCTGCCCGCGCTGTACCTGTGCTGTGTATACATGCCATGGTGTAGTAGTGTGTGTGAGGGGGAGGCTGGCACTGCCGCTGCCCGCGCTGTACCTGTGCTGTGTATACATGGTGTAGTAGTGTGTGTGAGGGGGAGGCTGGCACTGCCGCTGCCCGCGCTGTACCTGTGCTGTGTATACATGGTGTAGTAGTGTGTGTGAGGGGGAGGCTGGCACTGCCGCTGCCCGCGCTGTACCTGTGCTGTGTATACATGGTGTAGTAGTGTGTGTGAGGGGGAGGCTGGCACTGCCGCTGCCTGCGCTGTACCTGTGCTGTGTATACATGGTGTAGTAGTGTGTGTGAGGGGGAGGCTGGCACTGCCGCTGCCTGCGCTGTACCTGTGCTGTGTATACATGGTGTAGTAGTGTGTGTGAGGGGGAAGCTGGCACTGCCGCTGCCCGCGCTGTACCTGTGCTGTGTATACATGGTGTAGTAGTGTGTGTGAGGGGGAGGCTGGCACTGCCGCTGCCCGCGCTGTACTTGTGCTGTGTATACATGGTGTAGTAGTGTGTGTGTGAGGGGGAGGCTGGCACTGCTGCTGTCTGTGCTGTACCTGTGCTGTGTATACATGGTGTAGTAGTGTGTGTGAGGGGGAGGCTGGCACTGCCGCTGCCCGCGCTGTACCTGTGCTGTGTATACATGGTGTAGTAGTGTGTGTGAGGGGGAGGCTGGCACTGCCGCTGCCTGCGCTGTACCTGTGCTGTGTATACATGGTGTAGTAGTGTGTGTGTGAGGGGGAGGCTGGCACTGCCGCTGCCCGTGCTGTACCTGTGCTGTGTATACATGGTGTAGTAGTGTGTGAGGGGGAGGCTGGCACTGCCGCTGCACGCACTGTACCTGTGCTGTGTATACATGGTGTAGTAGTGTGTGTGAGGGGGAGACTGACACTGCCGCTGCCCGCGCTGTACCTGTGCTGTGTATACATGGTGTAGGAGTGTGTGTGTGAGGGGGAGGCTGGCACTGCCGCTGCCCGTGCTGTACCTGTGCTGTGTATACATGGTGTAGTAGTGTGTGTGTGAGGGGGAGGCTGGCACTGCTGCTGTCTGTGCTGTACCTGTGCTGTGTATACATGGTGTAGTAGTGTGTGTGAGAGGGGGAGGCTGGCACTGCCGCTGTCTGTGCTGTACCTGTGCTGTGTATACATGGTGTAGTAGTGTGTGTGAGAGGGGGAGGCTGGCACTACCGCTGCCCGCGCTGTACCTGTGCTGTGTATACATGGTGTAGTAGTGTGTGTGTGAGGGGGAGGCTGGCACTGCCGCTGTCTGTGCTGTACCTGTGCTGTGTATACATGGTGTAGTAGTGTGTGTGAGGGGGCGGCTGGCACTGCCGCTGCCTGCGCTGTACCTGTGCTGTGTATACATGGTGTAGTAGTGTTTGTGAGGGGGAGGCTGGCACTGCCGCTGCCCGCGCTGTACCTGTGCTGTGTATACATGGTGTAGTAGTGTGTGTGAGGGGGAGGCTGGCACTGCCGCTGCCCGCGCTGTACCTGTGCTGTGTATACATAGTGTAGTAGTGTGTGTGAGGGGGAGGCTGGCACTGCCGCTGCCCGCGCTGTACCTGTGCTGTGTATACATGGTGTAGTAGTGTGTGTGAGGGGGAGGCTGGCACTGCCGCTGCCTGCGCTGTACCTGTGCTGTGTATACATGGTGTAGTAGTGTGTGTGAGGGGGAGGCTGGCACTGCCGCTGCCTGCGCTGTACCTGTGCTGTGTATACATGGTGTAGTAGTGTGTGTGAGGGGGAGGCTGGCACTGCCGCTGCCCGCGCTGTACCTGTGCTGTGTATACATGGTGTAGTAGTGTGTGTGAGGGGGAGGCTGGCACTGCCCGCGCTGTACCTGTGCTGTGTATACATGGTGTAGTAGTGTGTGTGAGGGGGAGGCTGGCACTGCCCGTGCTGTACCTGTGCTGTGTATACATGGTGTAGTAGTGTGTGTGAGGGGGAGACTGACACTGCCGCTGCCCGCGCTGTACCTGTGCTGTGTATACATGGTGTAGTAGTGTGTGTGTGAGGGGGAGGCTGGCACTGCTGCTGTCTGTGCTGTACCTGTGCTGTGTATACATGGTGTAGTAGTGTGTGTGAGGGGGAGGCTGGCACTGCCCGCGCTGTACCTGTGCTGTGTATACATGGTGTAGTAGTGTGTGTGAGGGGGAGGCTGGCACTGCCGCTGCCCGCGCTGTACCTGTGCTGTGTATACATGGTGTAGTAGTGTGTGTGAGAGGGGGAGGCTGGCACTACCGCTGCCCGCGCTGTACCTGTGCTGTGTATACATGGTGTAGTAGTGTGTGTGAGAGGGGGAGGCTGGCACTGCTGCTGTCTGCGCTGTACCTGTGCTGTGTATACATGGTGTAGGAGTGTGTGTGAGAGGGGGAGGCTGGCACTGCTGCTGTCTGCGCTGTACCTGTGCTGTGTATACATGGTGTAGTAGTGTGTGTGAGGGGGAGGCTGGCACTGCCGCTGTCTGCGCTGTACCTGTGCTGTGTATACATGGTGTAGTAGTGTGTGTGAGGGGGAGGCTGGCACTGCTGCTGTCTGCGCTGTACCTGTGCTGTGTATACATGGTGTAGTAGTGTGTGTGAGAGGGGGAGGCTGGCACTACCGCTGCCCGCGCTGTACCTGTGCTGTGTATACATGGTGTAGTAGTGTGTGTGAGAGGGGGAGGCTGGCACTGCTGCTGTCTGCGCTGTACCTGTGCTGTGTATACATGGTGTAGTAGTGTGTGTGAGAGGGGGAGGCTGGCACTACCGCTGTCTGCGCTGTACCTGTGCTGTGTATACATGGTGTAGTAGTGTGTGTGAGGGGGAAGCTGGCACTGCTGCTGTCTGCGCTGTACCTGTGCTGTGTATACATGGTGTAGTAGTGTGTGTGAGGGGGAGGCTGGCACTGCCGCTGTCTGCGCTGTACCTGTGCTGTGTATACATGGTGTAGTAGTGTGTGTGAGGGGGAGGCTGGCACTGCCTGCGCTGTACCTGTGCTGTGTATACATGGTGTAGTAGTGTGTGTGAGGGGGAGGCTGGCACTACCACTGCCCGCGCTGTACCTGTGCTGTGTATACATGGTGTAGTAGTGTGTGTGAGAGGGGGAGGCTGGCACTGCTGCTGTCTGCGCTGTACCTGTGCTGTGTATACATGGTGTAGTAGTGTGTGTGAGGGGGAGGCTGGCACTACCACTGCCCGCGCTGTACCTGTGCTGTGTATACATGGTGTAGTAGTGTGTGTGAGGGGGAGGCTGGCACTGCCCGCGCTGTACCTGTGCTGTGTATACATGGTGTAGTAGTGTGTGTGAGGGGGAGGCTGGCACTGCCGCTGTCTGCGCTGTACCTGTGCTGTGTATACATGGTGTAGTAGTGTGTGTGAGGGGGAGGCTGGCACTGCCTGCGCTGTACCTGTGCTGTGTATACATGGTGTAGTAGTGTGTGTGAGGGAGGCTGGCACTGCCGCTGCCCGCGCTGTACCTGTGCTGTGTATACATATCATGGTGTAGTAGTGTGTGTGAGGGGGAGGCTGGCACTGCCGCTGCCCGCGCTGTACCTGTGCTGTGTATACATGGTGTAGTAGTGTGTGTGAGAGGGGGAGGCTGGCACTGCTGCTGTCTGCGCTGTACCTGTGCTGTGTATACATGGTGTAGTAGTGAGTGTGAGGAGGGGCTGGCACTGCCGCTGCCCGCGCTGTACCTGTGCTGTGTATACATGGTGTAGTAGTGTGTGTGAGGGAGGCTGGCACTGCCGCTGCCCGCGCTGTACCTGTGCTGTGTATACATGGTGTAGTAGTGTGTGTGAGAGGGGGAGGCTGGCACTGCCGCTGCCCGCGCTGTACCTGTGCTGTGTATACATGGTGTAGTAGTGTGTGTGAGAGGGGGAGGCTGGCACTGCTGCTGTCTGCGCTGTACCTGTGCTGTGTATACATGGTGTAGTAATGTGTGTGAGGGGGAGGCTGGCACTGCCTCTGCCCGCGCTGTACCTGTGCTGTGTATACATGGTGTAGTAGTGTGTGTGAGGGGGAGGCTGGCACTGCTGCTGCCCGCGCTGTACCTGTGCTGTGTATACATGGTGTAGTAGTGTGTGTGAGGGGGAGGCTGGCACTGCCGCTGCCCGCGCTGTACCTGTGCTGTGTATACATGGTGTAGTAGTGTGTGTGAGGGAGAGCCTAGCACTGCCACTGCCCGCGCTGTACCTGTGCTGTGTATACATGGTGTAGTAGTGTGTGTGAGGGGGAGGCTGGCACTGCCGCTGCCCGCGCTGTACCTGTGCTGTGTATACATGGTGTAGTAGTGTGTGTGAGGGGGAGCCTGGCACTGCTGCTGCCCGCGCTGTACCTGTGCTGTGTAGTAGTAGTGTGTGTGTGAGGGGGAGGCTGGCACTGCCCGCACTGTACCTGTGCTGTGTATACATGGTGTAGTAGTGTGTGAGAGGGGGAGGCTGGCACTGCTGCTGCCCGCGCTGTACCTGTGCTGTGTAGTAGTAGTGTGTGTGAGGGGGAGGCTGGCACTGCCCGCACTGTACCTGTGCTGTGTATACATGGTGTAGTAGTGTGTGTGAGAGGGGGAGGCTGGCACTGCCGCTGCCTGCGCTGTGTATACATGGTGTAGTAGTGTGTGTGAGAGGGGGAGGCTGGCACTGCTGCTGCCCGCGCTGTACCTGTGCTGTGTATACATGGTGTAGTAGTGTGTGTGAGGGGGAGGCTGGCACTGCTGCTGTCTGCGCTGTACCTGTGCTGTGTATACATGGTGTAGTAGTGTGAGTGAGGGGGTGGCTGGCACTTCCCGCACTGTACCTGTGCTGTGTATACATGGTGTAGTAGTGTGTGTGAGGGGGAGGCTGGCACTGCCGCTGCCCGCGCTGTACCTGTGCTGTGTATACATGGTGTAGTAGTGTGTGTGAGAGGGGGAGGCTGGCACTGCTGCTGCCCGCGCTGTACCTGTGCTGTGTATACATGGTGTAGTAGTGTGTGTGAGGGGGAGGCTGGCACTGCCGCTGCCCGCGCTGTACCTGTGCTGTGTATACATGGTGTAGTAGTGTGAGTGAGGGGGTGGCTGGCACTTCCCGCACTGTACCTGTGCTGTGTATACATGGTGTAGTAGTGTGTGTGAGGGGGAGGCTGGCACTGCTGCTGCCTGCGCTGTACCTGTGCTGTGTATACATGGTGTAGTAGTGTGTGTGAGAGGGGGAGGCTGGCACTGCTGCTGCCCGCGCTGTACCTGTGCTGTGTATACATGGTGTAGTAGTGTGTGTGAGGGGGAGGCTGGCACTGCCGCTGCCCGCGCTGTACCTGTGCTGTGTATACATGGTGTAGTAGTGTGTGTGAGGGGGAGGCTGGCACTGCCCGCGCTGTACCTGTGCTGTGTATACATGGTGTAGTAGTGTGTGTGAGGGGGAGGCTGGCACTGCTGCTGTCTGCGCTGTACCTGTGCTGTGTATTGATCTCCCCCTCCCCCTTCTCCTTTCAGAAATGACCCCCCTCCCGTGCGTTCTCTCCCCCAGCAGCCGCCTCCTCCACCTGCCCCGTACCTGGGCAACTTCACCTCTTACCCCGAGAATGCAGCGGCCCCCCCACAGGCGCACGCCGGCCACCGCTACCCCATGGAAGAGCAGCGTGCTGGTTCCTGGCACCAGCAGCACCACGCCGCTCCCCCGCCTCCCCCATCGTCCGGCGAGCCGAGCCGCGCCGGGCGTCCCGAGGCCCCCCCGGCTCACCACCCTCCCTCCACCCAGCCTCGCCGGGGGGACGATGAGCCCGTCATCCTCCGGAGAGAGGCCCCACCCCCTCCTCCGCCTCCCCCCCAGCCCGACCTCCCCAAGAACGACGGCGGTGGCGGGGGGCGACACAAGGAGGGCCGGAGGGAGCCCGGCAAGGAGGAACCGAAGCCCGAGAGAGCCCCGGCGGGAGGCCGGCCAGAGTATCACAAGGCCCCTCCTCGCCGCGAGTCCAAGACCGAAACGCGTTGGGGGCCCCGGCCCGGCGGAGGGGGCAGCCGGCGGCAGGAGGACATGGGGGCCCCGGTTCCCCCCCAGCGCCGGGCAGGGCCCATCAAGAGGGCCGTGAGGAGGGAGGAGGTAGCGATGGCCAGAGAGCATCAAGAGAGCAAGGCGGCCCCATTGCAAGAGCCGGAGCCGAGCAAGCCGCGGCAGACCGTCCCACCCAGCCGGGAGAGCGAGCCGGCGGGGTCCCCCTCGCGGAGGAGGAAGGAAGTGGTGATGGCGGCGCCCGCCAGGGGATCCCCGGCTGCGGCGGCTGCCACCGCCCGAGGCCGCGGGAGAGGGGAGTACTTCGCCAGGGGGCGGGGCTTCCGGGGGGCCTACGGCGGCCGCGGCCGCGGCGGGGGGCGAGGGCGGAGCCGAGAGTTTCGCGGCGGCTACACGAGAGAGAGCCCGTTCTACCGAGAGGAGGGCGGGGAGGGAGGCAAGGCGGGCGGCCGGGAGCGCAACGCCAGCGAGACCCGGAGCGAGGGCTCGGAGTACGAGGAGGTGCCCAAGAGGCGGAGGCAGCGCGGGTCCGAGACGGGCAGCGAGACGGAGCCGGCCGCCATGGAGAAGGAGGCGGGCAGGGGGGGGCTGGCACAGCCGCCGCAGGGGGAGGCCGGCACCCCTATCAACCAGCGCCCCCCGGACAAGGGCCGGGACGCCGGCAGGGGGCGCACGTTCATGCCCAGAGGCGTTCCCTCAAGGAGAGGCAGGGGGGGCATCGGCAGAGGCGGGGCGTGGAACCCGCCACCCAGGCCGCAGCCGGCAGCCCCTCCCCCGCCCGCCCAGCTGCCCGACCCGCACAAGCCAGAGGGGAAGATCGAGAAGGCGGTGCCGATGGTGCCGGCCCACCTACCCCCCGGCGACGACCGCCCCCCGCCCCGGAGGAGACGCCACGGGAGGTCCCAGCAGCAGGACAAGCCGCCTCGTTTCCGGAGGCTGAAGCAAGAGCAGGCCCGGGCGGTCAACGGGGGAGGGGGGCCACAGCAGCAGCTGCCGCCGGCGCCGCAGGCACCAAGGGCGGAGCCGCACCAGCGGCCGGCGCACGGCGAGGCGGAGCGCGTCGTCCCTCAACATCGAGGGCCTCGGTCTCCCGAGCCGCCCTGCAACGCCAGCTCCGACCAGGCCAACGAGGAGTGGGAGACGGCGTCGGAGAGCAGCGACTTCACCGAGAAGAAGGAGCGGGGGGTGCCGGCGCAGAACGGAGGAGGGGGGCCGGCCGTGGTGGTGTCGCCGGCCCCCGCCGGGGGTGGGGGAGGAGGAGGAGGGCGGGAGCAGAGGAAGGACCTGTCCAAGAGAAGTTTCTCCAGCCAGAGGCCGAGCATGGAGAGGCAGAACCGCCGGCCCATGCACCCCGCCGCCGGGCAACGGCCAGGCCGTGGGGGGGGAGGAGGGGGCAGGAGCGGGGAGAAGAGGAGCTGGCCCTCCCCCAGGAACAGAGGGTGAGTGTTTTGTGAGGGCCTTTCTGCCCCTCCCCCAGCCTGGTCATGGGCACCCTGGCGCCCTCTCGTCTCCCTGCCCCTCCCCCACCCTGGTAATGGGCACCCTGGCGCTGTCTGGCCTCCCTGTCCCTCCCTGTCCCCCACCCTGGTAATGTGCACCCTGATGCTTGCTGGTCTCCCTGCCCCTCCCCCACCCTGGTAATGGGCACCCTGGCGCTGTCTGGCCTCCCTGTCCCTCCCCCACCCTGGTAATGTGCACCCTGATGCTTGCTGGTCTCCCTGCCCCTCCCCCATCCTGGTAATGGGCACCCTGGCGCTGTCTGGCCTCCCTGTCCCTCCCCCACCCTGGTAATGGGCACCCTGATGCTTGCTGGTCTCCCTGCCCCTCCCCCACCCTGGTAATGGGCACCCTGATGCTTGCTGGTCTCCCTGCCCCTCCCCCACCCTGGTAATGGGCACCCTGATGCTTGCTGGTCTCCCTGCCCCTCCCCCACCCTGGTAATGGGCACCCTGATGCTTGCTGGTCTCCCTGCCCCTCCCCCACCCTGGTAATGGGCACCCTGATGCTTGCTGGTCTCCCTGTCCTTCCCGCCTGTGACTCTTTTTGTAACTTTCCCCTTTCTGGCCTCCCCTAGGGGCAGGACAAATGAGGACCGCCCTCCCCCCGTGCCCATCCCTCCAGCCCCCAGCACCAGCGCTGTGTACCGAATGGACCGGGTCATCCACAGCGACCCTGTGGGCATCCAGCAGGCGCTGAGTGAGCTGGGGCAGAGACACGGCAAACCTGCCCCTGCCAACCACAACATGGAGCCTGCAGCTGGGCGCTGCCAACCAAGGCCAGGTAACAGACCACATGGAGCAGTGATGTTCTTATAATGGGGATGTTCTTATAACAGGGGTTCCCTCCATAGGAAGGGGCACATCAGGCTGTGAGGAGATGTTCTTATAAGGGGGGTGTTCTTATAACAGGGGTTCCCCCATAGGAAGGGGCACGTCAGGGCTGTGAGGAGATGTTCTTATAAGGGGGGTGTTCTTATTACAGGGGTTCCCCCCATAGGAAGGGGCACGTCAGGCTGTGAGGAGATGTTCTTATAAGGGGGGTGTTCTTATAACGGGTTCCCCCATAGGAAGGGGCACGTCGGGCTGTGAGGAGATGTTCTTATAAGGGGGGTGTTCTTATAACAGGGGTTCCCCCCATAGGAAGGGCCACGTCAGGGCTGTGAGGCGATGTTCTTATAAGGGGGTTGTAGACGGACGTTCACAGAGGTACACAATTGGAGACTTTATAAGGTGAAATTATAATAGGCTTTATTGTGCCTTTTCCTTTCCATCAGGAAACCATCCAAACACAGGGGGGGGGAACAAAGCTTCTATTCACTTGGGAGTAGTTCTAGTGAAATTGTATGCAATTAATTCACATCTCCCTTAGTAAAGCATGTCTCGCAGCCCCAAACATATAGCATGAAATAAGCAGATATAAGCAGTCTCTTAATAATGAAAGTCTTATCTGTTAGCTTCTGTAGAGTAAGCTTCTCTGCTCTCCTGGAACCGCACCCGTGCGTGCACAGAAAATCAGCATCCAGGTTTAGAAGTCTTATTTGGTGTCTTGCAATCAGCTATGCTGGGCAGAGCTCAAGACCGGTCAGCTCCAGAGATGAATGTTCTCTTGGTCAGTCTCTCCTGGGAGACTCAAGAACACTGCTCTGTCTCCAAAATTCAGCTCTCAGTCAGAGCTAAGGAGTTACTTCCTGTCTCAACAGAAAGGCTAAATCAGGCAGGTGGTGTTTATTAATTGACTACCAGCAGTTAACCACCACACTGCTAGATTAAAGGCACATTACTTGAACAGGGATTACTCCCCTGTTACATACCTCCCCTGTTTGTGGGAAACTCGGGCTTGCCACGGCCAAAGCCCATCCTTCCACTCTCATTCTAGATATCTCTGTGACTTGAATGAGAGTGGATGGAGGAAGAGAACACTCAGTCCTGTTGGGATTGGAGCCCTTTCTCCAGTTTATTCGTGTCTCCTCCTAAAGGTGTTTGAGATCAGCACCCCTCAGTCGCTCGAGGAGGACTTTTTCCAAGTATAGTCTTTTTTCTACATGTGCGGTCATGAGATTTCCCTCGCGTCGGGTGCTCGTCTTATTGTTGGCATACTGTATGGCAGCAGTTGCAGAGCGTTTAAAAACAGCCCTTTGAGTTTTCCGCTCTTGAAGCTGTCTCTCTGCCCTTTTCCCACTCAATGGGGTTGCTATTTCAGCCTCTTTGAGATTAAGTTGCAATTCCACACCCACTTCCAGAGAATGTCCCATCTTTTCAGCTTCATCAGCTAAGGATTCTTCTGGTTTTGATTCAGCACGTGTACCTTCTTTTGTTGCCTGCTGGGTGGCTGAAGGTTTTGCTAGTGCTTGTTTAGGTGGTTCAAATTTTACAACCTTGTCTTTCAGATGAGCGGTATTCCCAGCTCTCACTGTACCCTTGTCTTCATGGGTTTTTGTGGCCGTGGGATACTGACGCTTAGTCAGGGTCAATACTTGTCCTTGTAGGACTGTAATCTCATCCGCGAGATTCCGTTTTTTGAGTGCGTCTTGCAAGTCTCTTCTCAGGGAATTTATCTGCATGATTTGCTTTCTCTGAGCTTACCTCCACATTTTTATTGCATTGTGAAGCACTATGAACTACTTTGCTTGGGCCACAGTTACTTGTTTCAGTTTCTAGACCTTCTTGTGCTCCCTTTTGTGCCGCGTCACCTGGGTTCTAAACTTGGCTTTTAGCGTTGCTTTGGTGATGCTCAGGGTAGCCTTCAGTTTCTCATGCTGCTTTGCGGGGACATACTGGGTCATCAGACGTTCCTGCAGCACTTGAATTTCTTTAGCAGCCTGCAGCTTTTCTTCCTGCAGCGTTTGCTGCTTCTCCTCAGCATACTGGAGGTGTGTACGCAGACCTTGCAGTTGGTTCTGCAGTCGGTGCTCTGCTTCAAACTTTTCCTTGACTTCTTCTGTCAACTGAAAATTTTCTTCTTTCAGTTTTAAGTTTTCTCTTTTTAATCTTGAATTTTCTCCTTTTTCAGTCTCTGTATTCTTCAGGGCCTCTTTGCAGTCCTCCTTCCATTCACGCACATCTGCTTTGAGAATGACAATCTCCTGGCGTGAGACTTCCTTCTCTAGGTTGAGGGTCTGAAGCTCCTTCTGAGAGACTTTGAGAACTGTACCAAGATTACCAATAGTTTCTATAGCAATGTCCAGCTCCTCAGTGAGACTGTGTAGTTTCTTTCTGGAAACTTCAAGGTCTGTGCGGCAGCTGTTGGTCTCATGATGTGAGGCATCCAGTGCTCTGTGGAGTGTCTGAACCTCTTTCTGAGATCCGTCCACCTCTATCCGGACACTGTTGACCTCCTGTTGTGAGGCATTCAGCTCTATGCGAAGAGTGTGAACCTCCTGCTGGAAGACTGTCATCTGCTTCAGTGCCTCCTCATACTTCCGCTTTAGCGTAGCCACCATTTTATCAGATTGGCTCTGCTTTTCATCCATGGCGGAAATAGTAGCCTTTGCAGTATCTAGCTCAGTCTTGAGATCGTCCAATTCTGTCCTGGCTAAAGAGTAAATTGTGAGCACATCTTTTTGTAGCCTCACGTTATTTTTCTGTGGCTCTGTGTAACCATCTTCCTTTTGTTTCAATTGTTCACAAAGCATATCACAGTCATATGGAAACAAAGAAGAGACAGCGCAAAAAAACCATAGTGTAGTAAATTCAATTAATATTTATAAAGTGAAGGTGAGTATTGCACGTACATCAATGAAAAAGGGTTAATAGCATGACATGTTTAGGGACATGTTACCACTCAGCAGGGACAGCCAGACACCAATGCAGAAATCTTTACACGTTCACCCTCTTTGCTGCTGGCATCCAGGGAGACTCTGTGCTGCTCTGTGTTGGCGAGCTTAGACGTTCACCCTCTTTGCTACTGGCATCCAGGGAGACTCTGTGCTGCTCTGTGTTGGCGAGCTTACACGTTCACCCTCTTTGCTGCTGGCATCCAGGGAGACTGTGCTGCTCTGTGTTGGCTCGCCAACACAGAGCAGCACAGAGTCTCCCTGGATGCCAGCAGCAAAGAGGGTGAACGTGTAAAGATTTCTGCATTGGTGTCTGGCTGTCCCTGCTGAGTGGTAACATGTCCCTAAACATGTCATGCTATTAACCCTTTTTCATTGATGTACGTGCAATACTCACCTTCACTTTATAAATATTAATTGAATTTACTACACTATGGTTTTTTTGCGCTGTCTCTTCTTTGTTTCCATATAGCCTGGTGTTTGAGCCATTCCCATCAGACCAGCAGCATAAAACCACACTTTATCAGGTTGTATTTAATACCTTTATTATCATCACTTATATATATCACAGGTCACTTATGAGCGCAATATTATCTGTTTCACTCTATATCACAGTCATGCCTGGCATTTTTCAGGGCATCTTCAGGGTTGGTCAAGGGATCGTCACTCACTGGTTCCGGCTCCACTTCCCTGGTATGGTTGGTTGAGGGTTCCTCACTGTTGGCACCGGACAGACACTTCTTTGGGGTACACGGCTTCTGCCTTGGGCCCTCTGGATTTTCAGTTACCCGCGGGACGAATTCTCCATTTTCTCTAGGCTGCAGGGCAACTCGGTCCCCCTTTTCTTCCACAGGATCTGCGGACGTGCCTGTTCGTTCCACGGTAAGTGAAGAACCGCCTTTCTTTTTCTTTTTCCGCCTTTTTGATTTGGATGACACCGTCCCTTCAGGGATATTGGGGTCTCCATCTTCATTTGAAATTTTAGCAGCTTCATTGTATACGCCAGGCTTTTCTAGCAGTTGCTTTAGCTGACAGAAATATTGGGTGATCTGCTGCTCCCGCTCTGTCTCCTGCTGATCATTTTCGTCATCAAAGGGAGCGGTCTTTTCTGTTCGTGCCGAGTTCAGGCACCCCCACCATTCTTGGGGTGTTTTGTGGGTGTGACTCGGTTCGGGTTCCCCGTAAGAGATGTATTCCTCTTTATTGGACTGGAAGGGCCACTCTTCCGTGGGGTAGGGTTCATTACAGGAACGCTGCATCTTGTCCTCCATTTTTAGGCTATCAGGTGTAATTTTCTTCCTGACCTCAGGAGGCGCTATTGCAGCTGTTGCCACTGTATTTGCTAGAACCCCCAGTTGTGGTAGTCCTACAGGTGGGCATATTTTGCTTGTAGAGGTCGTAGCTTTCACAGGCATCTCTGTAGAATTTCTCTTTCTTGGATAAGTTTTACAATATCAGCAGTACTGTGCATGCATTTTCTCTCATCAGGTATACAAGATGTGCAGTTGTTAGGTAAAAAGTCTATTTGCTTTACACCATTTACTTGCTAGGTGTAATCTCTCATTAGGTATGCTGAATGTGTAGTTGCTAAGAAAAAAACTTCTGTTTGCTTTACACCATTTACTTGCTGGGTGCAATCTCTCCGCTTCAGCAACAGATTTTGGTTTTCTGCCTGAGTTCAGTAATTTTCAGTCTCATCTTTGGGTATTATGGCATTCACACTTCACACTTTGGGTGTCTCTTTTTTGCTCCCAAGATATATATAGGCAGACTTTTTTTACTTGCAGAAAAAAAAAACCATTCTTTGCAGTGGACTATTTCTTTAATTGCCGGCAGGGTGACTCAACATTCAGCAATTGGTTTTGAAAAACCTTTTACACAGTTCAGAAATCACTTTTTCCCCTATAGGGCAATTTTACACTCAGCATTTGTTTGCTAAAAATTCCCCTGCTTCAGCACAGTCTTGTATCAATTTTCACACTTTTCTGCATATACTCCATTCACAGCTGGTAGCCCTATGCGGTGTGGCAACATTTATTTGCAAAATCAGTACCACTCGTGGGTCACCATCTGTATTCACTGCTTCAGCGAAACTTTTTGAAAACAACAAACCTATCCCTTTTTAAGGGCTGACTCACTTCTTGAACCCTGACTATGGCTGGAAGGCACAACCCCTATTGCAATGACCATATTACACTTTGTTATAGGCACTAAGGTTTAGCTGCTACCGCAGTCTCTCTCCTCTTGGGATTGGGCAAAGAGTCCCTCTGTGGTTTTGTAAGTTTCAGTGCAGTGTAAGTTTGTGGTGTATATCCCTTTAACTCTGATCTCTGCTGCATGAGGTTTTTTTTTTTTTTTCTAAGTTGCTCAGACTGTTTGTAGGCAAAAAGCATAACAAAAAAAATTTCACATAAAAATCTCCGGTCCTTTTTAACTTCAAAGACACCTCTTGTCCCACTTCGGACACCATATGTAGACGGACGTTCACAGAGGTACACAATTGGAGACTTTATAAGGTGAAATTATAATAGGCTTTATTGTGCCTTTTCCTTTCCATCAGGAAACCATCCAAACACAGGGGGGGGGAACAAAGCTTCTATTCACTTGGGAGTAGTGTGACGGGAGCTTTGTGACAGGCTGTAATTTACACCAAAATATATATAAAAGATAATATATATTTATAACTGGGACGAGACTTGGATATGATAAAATATAATTTATTCCTTGATAAAGGTGAACACACAAAAATGTACAAATAACAGGCAAAATATGGACACTTACTTAAAGATTAGGACAGGAAGCCATCAGGATACAGACTGGGCCATTTCTTCCATATTTCAGCTGACATCACAGCAATACATGCAGGACACATGCAGAACATGAAGGCCTTTTGCATGAAGACATGAAGACAATAGCCATAGGCTGAGCCTGGTTCTTATACAATTATTTCCCTTTGAACCAACCTAAACCCAGCCCCTCTCATAAATCAGTGGTGAAGTTGACAGTTCTCCTCAGAGTAAAACTCCTCCCACCCCACGACGTTTAAAAATTGCTTTTCCCTATCTAAATAACTTCATAACTTCAGTTCAGTAGTACTTACTGGCATGCGGGACATATTAATACATTCCGTCACGCCTGACGCTCCCAAAGAGACTAAATAATACAATATTAACCCTAATATTAAAATTAAGAGAGATATTAATATCTGTCTGTTCGAACCGGCTAAACATCAGGTGTTTGTAACCGTTAGTTGCGGGTAACTCCCACGAATACACATATGTAACTCTTAGCATGTTCAGCCAAGGACATCTCATAATATTCTTATATTTAATAAGGTCACCCATTCTGATTTTCTCCTTGGTTAGCCCCACCCTTGCCCCCATCAATAAACCCTTTGAAGCAGGGACCCCTGGGGGGGGGGGGGGGGGCATTTGTCCCTTGTGTTATGTTTCCTCTTGCAGGATACCTTTGGTTGTAAGGTGTGAAAGGGGACACATACAATAACATTCAGTTCCTTTGGTCCCTGGGCCAAGCATAAACAATTAGGTAATTAGCCTTTGATCACCAGGCTATGTAAATTCTAGCAAGCTGTTCTGCTTGCATAGGCAAGTGACCCAGCTCATAGGTGTCAAAACCATTTGGTCTGGTATGCATAACATTTGTTCCTCATGCATTACAAAGGGCAGGCAGAGACCCTAGCATCCTGCCTGTACATATTTTTAAAACTGCAACAGAAAGGCACTTTATCAAAAATATATGTTTCCCTTATGACAAAGTTATATTTTTAATAGGTGTGTTTTTGGGGGGTACCCTGAGGCTGCCCACCAAGAATCAGGGTGCTGGCTCACTCCGTTCCCAAATTACCAGTTTTCAGGGAACGGCTCCTGTTATTCAGTACTGCATATAATATTAACCCCTTAAGCCCCATTGTGTGTGTTGCAGACACTGATATAACAATAATACATGGGAGCAGGGGAATATACATTTTCATGTTATAACAAGGGTTGAATCACATTTCTGGACCTCAACCCAGTTAACCCCTTGTCTCCCTGGTGAGGTTAGAGGGTGGCCAATTGGGGTGTAGCCCCTTTAATCCTGGGCCAAATCCTCACGAACGTCACAAGTTGTTCTAGTGAAGTCTTATGCAATTAATTCACATCTCCCTTAGTAAAGCATGTCTCGCAGCCCAAAACATATAGCATGAAATAAGCAGATATAAGCAGTCTCTTAATAATGAAAGTCTTATCTGTTAGCTGCTGTAGAGTAAGCTTCTCTGCTCTCCTGGAACCGCACCCGTGCGTGCACAGAAAATCAGCATCCAGGTTTAGAAGTCTTATTTGGTGTCTTGCAATCGACTATGCTGGGCAGAGCTCAAGACCGGTCAGCTCCAGAGATGTGTGTTCTCTTTGTCAGTCTCTCCTGGGAGACTCAAGAACACTGCTCTGTCTCCAAAATTCAGCTCTCAGTCAGAGCTAAGGAGTCACTTCCTGTCTCAACAGAAAGGCTTTTGTAAGCAATCTCAATCAGGCAGGTGGTGTTTATTAATTGACTACCAGCAGTTAACCACCACACTGCTAGATTAAAGGCACATTACTTGAACAGGGATTACTCCCCTGTTACAGGGGTGTTCTTTGTGAAAGCGTAGAAATAAAATCAATGAGTCAAAGGGTTCAAAAAGTAACAACATGAGTTTATCTGTACCAAGGCACAATTGGGAGACAAGAATTCAGAAAGAACTCAAGCCTCTGAAAACATATTGCTTGGTATCACATATTTATACATTTCAAAAATGAGTAATACGCTCTTTAAGGGGGCTGGCTTAGAGATAAAAAATATATGATGACTTATACAAAAAGACATGTTGATACCTAAATATGCTACATACGCTATAGTCTTATCGATAATTTACCATAATGTGGGCCTCTTAACCTTGTGACATAAGGGAGTTACTCTGTCCAGCCCTGTATGCACTGTAGCTGTCAGATAACAGAACCTAAGGTCAGCAGGAATATCTAAGGCAGGAAAAACCTCTCACGAATAATTTCAAATTCTTGCATGCCTCGTAGGAATTACACAAGGGCGAGTTACATCAAACATTCACAGATCATACACGAATTAAACAAGCATACATACAAGAACACACTCAAAATGGCGGTTAGGCCAAAATGGAGGTGATGATAGCCACACACATTATCTCAGTCTTCGCATCTTATAACAGGGGGTTCCCCCCATAGGAAGGGGCACGTCAGGCTGTGAGGAGGTGTTCTTATAAGGGGGTGTTCTTATTACAGGGGATCCCCCCATAGGAAGGGGTACGTCAGGCTGTGAGGAGATGTTCTTATAAGGGGTGTGTTCTTATAACAGGGGTTCCCCCCATAGGAAGGGGCAAGTCAGGGCTGTGAGGTGATGTTCTTATAAGGGGGGTGTTCTTATTACAGGGGTTCCTCTCTCCGATTCTCTCTTGGTCGCTCGAGGTGAATCGGTCGCTGAAAACTTTGCCGTCCCATTGGCGAAACGCAGAGATCGCCCACGGAGACCACAGGAAGTCGCACAGGAGGTGAGCCGTGTGTGTGTGTGTGTGTGTGTGTGTGTGTGTTTGTGTATATCTCTCTATATATATATATATATCTCTATATACATACTAATATAACTGACACTAATTCCCCCCCCACCCTCTCTTCCTCCCACCCCACCCCCCCACCCCCATTAGGACTTACCCCCCGCGGGAAGAGCAGAGCCACCGCCTCCGGCATGGAGGAAGCAGGGCGCCCGGCGCTACCCCCCAGGATCCATCGCCATGCCAGTGTGGAGCGGAGGGCAGAGCAGTAAGTGTTCCCAGGCAGTGGGGCACTCTGGGAGGGAAAGCATGTGCTGCGATTGGCTCACACTGATGTCACTCGCATGCTGAGACCACGCCCCTCTTTCTGCATTTCCTCCAATCAGAGGGAAGGGCTCTTACACACAACGTCCAGAGCTCGTTCCAAGCTGCTGTGGCCTCAGTCGGTGGCATCTCTGTACTATGGCACAAGAGGGTCTCTCCTCTCTCTCTCGCTTTTCTCTTTTAATTGATCTCTCTGCTCTCTCTCTCTCCCCTCTTCCAGGTGACCGGGGCAAGCTGTGCCCCTCCTACCCCATGGAGCCGTGGATGGGCCCTATGAGCTCCTATGAAGATCCCATCAGCACAGAGGTAGGCCGGCTGTGTGTGTGGCTGGTGCTGCGTGCGTGTGTGTGTGCGTGCGTGCGTCTGGCCCGGCGCTGCCCCCTCCCCCATGTCCCACCTCTCTCCCCCCGCGTCTCGCCTCTATCCCCCCGTGTCTGTCCCACAGATGAGCCAGTCAGACAGTGGCGTGGATCTGAGCAGCGACTCCCAGCTTTCCTCCAGCAGCTGCAGCCAGAGGAGCTCCCCCGACGGAGGGCTGAAACCCGAGGGGGGCAAGAGAGCTCCCCCCCGGGCAGAGGCAGCGGGGCAAAGACTCAGGACCCTGCCCGGCCCAGCGGTAACCCCCCTCATAAGCTGCACTATCTCCCCCACCCCCTCTCTACTCTTGCCCCCTCCTCTCTACTCTTCCCCCCCCCCCCCCGCCCTACTGTTGCCTCCTCTCTACTCTTTCCCCCCTCTCTACTCTTGCCCTCTCTACTCTTGCCCTTACCCTCTGTACTCTTGCCCCCCTCCACCCACTCTCTACTCTTTCCACCCTCTTCACTTCTCTTTCCTCTCTCCCCAGATTGGGGTCCCTTCCCCGGGTCCTATTGGCACGGAGCGCTCCCAGAAGCCCACCCCAGAGGGTCCCCGCTGCCCCAGCGCCCCCCACTGCCGCCCGCCTGCTTCTCTTCCCCCCTGCCCCAAGGTAAGTGATACCCACCAGCCAGCTGCCTCCCATGGTTACGTGCTGCTCTTCTCCTCCCCCCCGATCTCCCCTTCAACCATCTACTCCCCCCTCTCACCACCTGTCTCCCCCCCTCTCACCACCTGTCTCTCCCCCTCTCACCTCCTGTCTCTCCCCCTCTCAACTCCTGTCTCTCCCCCTCTCACCTCCTGTCTCTCCCCCTCTCACCACCTGTCTCCCCCCCTCTCAAAACCTGTCTCTCCTCCTCTCACCTCCTGTCTCTCCCCCTCTCACCTCCTGTCTCCCCCCCCCCCCCCTCCCACCCACCTCCTGTTTCCCCCCCTCTCTGCAGGACTCTGATTCCTGCCCACCTAGCGATGGCACGAAGCGTGGCAGAGACATACAGGGCGGCATCATCCTGCAACCCTGCGGGGTGAGAACCTACGTACTCTCTCTCACTATTCCCCCCCTTCCCTCACGCTCCCCCTCCCCTCCCTCGTGCTCCTCTCCCTCACGTTCCTCCTCCCTCTCCCTCAGGCTCCTCCCCCCTCTCCCGCGGGCTCCTTCTCCCTCGCGCTCCTCCCCCCTCTCCAGCGGGCTCCTCTCCCGCAGGCTCGTCTCCCCTCTCCCTCGGGCTCCTCCCCCCTCTCCCCGGCGCTCCTCCCCCCTCGCGCACCCCCCCTTGCCTCACGCTCTTCCCCTTCCCTCATGTGCACCCCCCTCCCTCGCGCTTCTCCCCCCCCTCCTCCCTTGCGCTTCTCCCCCCCTCTCCTTCGTGCTTCTCCCCCCTCTCCCTCGCTCTTTGCCTCCCCTTCCCCTCGCTCTTTGCCCCCCCTTCACCTCGCCCTTTGCCCCCCCCCCTCGCCCTATGCCCCCCTTCCCCTCACCCTTTGCCTCCCCTAGCCCTTTGCCCCCCCTCGCCCTTTGCCCCCCCCCCCTTTCCTGTCGCTCTCTTACTCTCTTTCTCCCCCAGACGGGCTCCCCCCCTCGGACCTGGGATCTTACTTCTCAGTCTGCAGCGTCCGAGCCCCCCCTGGACCCCACGCCTCTCGCCCTTTCGCCCGCCCCGCCAGAGGGGTCAAGACACCAAGCACCAGGTATCTCTCCCCCCCCCTTGCCCCCCACCCCCTCAACAAGGGTCACCTAGAACCCACCGTATGGTCCTAGAGGTTCCATTCCTAACTTCTCTTCTCGCCTACAGAGGATCGCAGTCAGAGGCTTTATTCCAACCAGTACTATCAGGTGAGGGCGTGCTTATAGCAGGGAGTCCCGCCATAGGTAGCGGGATGTTCTCATAAGGGGGTCTTATTATTGAAGGGGTTCCCCCCATAGGAAGGGGCACGTCAGGGCTGTGAGGAGATGTTCTTATAAGGGGGGTGTTCTTATAACAGGGGATCCTCCCCTAGGAAGGGGCACGTCAGGCTGTGAGGAGATGTTCTTATAAGGGGGTCTCTGTTTTAGGTGGATCTCCATGTCTCCAGCACAGGCAGTGGGTACAGACCCGGAACCCCTTCTCTGCAGACCTACAGGTTTGTCTCTCCTCTCCCCCCCCCCCCCCCCCCCTCACTGCTCTCTCCTCCCCCCTCACTGCTCCTCCTCCCCCCCCTCACTGCTCCTCCTCCCCCCCCTCACTGCTCTCTCCTCCCCCCTCACTGCTCTCTCCTCCCCCCCTCGCTGCTCTCTCCTCCCCCCC
>NW_027457232.1:80596-107926 GCF_040206685.1 Ascaphus truei | reverse complement strand
CTCTGGCATTGCCCTGAAAGGCCAGTACCTGGAGATCGGTGACCTGGGTAAGATGCCCGCCGGTAGCGTCGTCTACCAGGCTCCCGCCTTCCTGTACAGCGGCCATTACTGCCCTGCCCAGCTCAGTGCGGACCAGCAACAGACACTGCTACAGGTGAGTGAGTGTGTGTGTGTGTCAGGGGTGTGTCAGTGTGACGGTAGGGCTAAATGTGACTGCTTTTAATGACGGTCAAGCCCGCCATTACCCCTACCATATATATCTATCGATCTCTAGGTATTATGTTGCCTGGTTCCAGTTCAGGGACATGGGGTTCATTTTGTTTTCCGCTACAATGTGGCCAAATGGTCTGATCTTTCCAAGTAACTTTTTGCAGTAAATGAGGTGGTTATTGCAAGTGAGGAGAGGGCTGCAGATGCCGGGTAAGTCCTCGCGCAGCGGCCATTTCGTGATCCCTGTTGTAACGCGGTCTCATTATGTGGACCCCGAGCACCACGTTACAATGGGGTTCGGCTGTACTTGCTACGGCGACTGCAACGTCACGTTGTAGCAAGTACATGTTGTCCATCGCGGGTGCCCATATAGGGCGCGACCGCGTGGCGTCAGCCGTCGCCATAGCTGGAAGCCAGAAGATTTTCTTATTGCCAGCGATGAAGGGGTAAATGGTCTGACCAGAGCAACGGCTCCCACGGACGGGGATGCTGGCGAAGCTAGCAGGAGAGGATGCTCCTGTGACCCCAGTCACACGGAGCCAAAGTGGGGCAGTTGCCCAGGCGGTGGTGCCTTTTGGTGCTGCCGTCCATCACAGTGGTTTATGCTCCCCAGCTTTTGGAGCTAACAGCTGTGATAACCGCTCCCCTGCATTTTGAGCCATCATGTTCCAGGGTCACGGAGGAGACCAGGCCGGTAAGCCAGACCCAGCCTAACCTCTGTCCTGACATCCCTGCTGACCATTCCCCTGACAAACTGACTGAGGGCGAACGGCCGGAGCTCAGTGAGCGGTCCCGGGAGAGGGTGCGGGCAGACACTGATCCGAAGGGCATGAGGTCTCGGGCCGAGTCTGCCTCCAAGATCATGCCCAATCGGTTCCCCGGACCCTGTGTGCTTATATACTGGGAACCAGCCACGGTTGCTCCAGACGGGGCAGAGAGAGTGGGGGGGCGCAGTTAGTGAGCCCCTGGGTGGGTGGGGAACAGAGCTTGCAGGGGACTAAGGAGATCCTGCTGACCGGGCATCAGAGGGTCGCTCGCACCAGAGCCCGGCTAGTGCAACCATTCTGCGGGCTGGAGGCATCCCAGGAGGTATCGGCATTCGGCCGCACCTGGGATGTCTGCCAGCACGTAGGCAGCCTGGGGGACAGTGCGAGGGCTCCCCGGAGACTGTCACCAGGGGTATTTAAGCCCTTACAGAACAAGGCTGTGAGTGGGTCAGCGGTGTTAGCTGTATGCAGCTCGCCGCTGGGAGATCGGGAGAGCCAGGCTCTACCCTATGTCATAGAGGTTAGGCAGGGAGGTTCAGTGGAGCAGGGGGGGACCTGTCCCCAACTCGCGGCTCCCCAGCAGGAGCAGACGCGAGAGGTAGTGGAGAGAGACCAGGTCCTGGTTCTGGAGAACCCGGGCAGAACTCATCCACCTGACCGCCCGGTCAACACCGGCGATCACAGACCCCTCCACCAATACCTAACACCAATGCGTATCAATTCTTGGCTGAGAGGGAACACGGAACATGTTGAAGGAGATAGAGGAGACGCAGGGCTACCATAGGAGAGGGGAGAGCTAGGGTTGCGTCCCAGACAGACTCCTGACTGAGGTGACCCAGAGGCGGCTCGAGGTGCTGGCAGCCTGGTCCCCCGAGCGCTGGTACCCTATGTATGTGGGAGCGCTGGTACCCTATGTATGTGGGAAGCCCTATGCAGGGCTCATGGAGCACGACCCCCTAAATTGTTTGCGGAGGATGCCGGGGGAGACTGAGACCTGGTTAACCTGGAGACGTGGACTTCGCTAAGGGCAGCGCAGATGGTCTCTCCCGGCTGGACAAAACCAGCGACCAACTCACCTCAAGAACTTCCAGGCTTGTGGAGCCACCTAATCGGGTGATTACCCCAGAGCCTTCATATTGAGGGGGGAGATGTGACGGTAGGGCTAGCTGGCATCACCAAACTGGGATAAAGCCCAGCTAGCTACCCCTAAATCTATGTAAGGCTTATTGCAACCAAATGTATTTAATATCTGGGAGGAGTGTGGCGATTCCCTCAGAGGACCATCTGAGAGACAGTCTGTGAAGGAGTTTGGAGACTATCTGAGAGACAGTCTGTGAAGGAGTTTGGAGACTATCTGAGAGACAGTCTGTGAAGGAGTTTGGAGACTATCTGAGAGACAGTCTGTGAAGGAGTTTGGAGACTATCTGAGAGACAGTCTGTGAAGGAGTTTGGAGACTATCTGAGAGATATTCTGGGAAGGAGTTTGGAGACTATCTGAGAGATATTCTGTGGAGGAGTTTGGAGACTATCTGAGAGACAGTCTGTGAAGGAGTTTGGAGACAGTCTGTGGAGGAGTTTGGAGACTATCTGAGAGACAGTCTGTGAAGGAGTTTGGAGACAGTCTGTGGAGGAGTTTGGAGACTATCTGAGAGACAGTCTGTGAAGGAGTTTGGAGACTATCTGAGAGATATTCTGTGAAGGAGTTTGGAGACTATCTGAGAGATATTCTGTGAAGGAGTTTGGAGACTATCTGAGAGATATTCTGGGAAGGAGTTTGGAGACTATCTGAGAGATATTCTGGGAAGGAGTTTGGAGACTATCTGAGAGACAGTCTGTGAAGGAGTTTGGAGACTATCTGAGAGATATTCTGGGAAGGAGTTTGGAGACTATCTGAGAGACAGTCCGTGAAGGAGTTTGGAGACTATCTGAGAGACAGTCCGTGAAGGAGTTTGGAGACTATCTGAGAGACAGTCTGTGAAGGAGTTTGGATCTTGACAGTGACCAACTGGAGATACATGTCAGAGTGGCTGCTGTGTGATCAGCCCTCTGATATCCTTGACAAGAAGCGGACAGGACAAGCCTTCTTGATGCAGACCCCTGCACCTAGGGAGGCTAGAGTCTGCTCCCCAGGCCCCTGCACCTAGCGAGGCTAGAGTCTCCTCCCCGGGCCCCTGCACCTAGCGAGGCTAGAGTCTCCTCCCCAGGCCCCTGCACCTAGCGAGGCTAGAGTCTTCTCCCCGGGCCCCTGCACCTAGCGAGGCTAGAGTCTGCTCCCCAGGCCCCTGCACCTAGCGAGGCTAGAGACTGCTCCCCAGGCCCCTGCACCTAGCGAGGCTAGAGACTGCTCCCCAGGCCCCTGCACCTAGCGAGGCTAGAGACTGCTCCCCAGGCCCCTGCACCTAGCGAGGCTAGAGACTGCTCCCCAGGCCCCTGCACCTAGCGAGGCTAGAGTCTCCTCCCCAGGCCCCTGCACCTAGCGAGGCTAGAGTCTCCTCCCCAGGCCCCTGCACCTAGCGAGGCTAGTGTCTACTCCCCAGGCCCCTGCACCTAGCGAGGCTAGAGACTGCTCCCCAGGCCCCTGCACCTAGCGAGGCTAGAGTCTGCTCCCCAGGCCCCTGCACCTAGCGAGGCTAGAGACTGCTCCCCAGGCCCCTGCACCTAGCGAGGCTAGAGACTGCTCCCCAGGCCCCTGCACCCAGCGAGGCTAGAGACTGCTCCCCAGGCCCCTGCACCTAGCGAAGCTAGATACTGCTCCCCAGGCCCCTGCACCTAGCGAGGCTAGAGACTGCTCCCCAGGCCCCTGCACCTAGCGAGGCTAGAGTCTGCTCCCCAGGCCCCTGCACCTAGCGAGGCTAGAGTCTGCTCCCCAGGCCCCTGCACCTAGCGAGGCTAGAGTCTACTCCCCGGGCCCCTGCACCTAGCGAGGCTAGAGACTGCTCCCCAGGCCCCTGCACCTAGCGAGGCTAGAGTCTGCTCCCCAGGCCCCTGCACCTAGCGAGGCTAGAGTCTACTCCCCGGGCCCCTGCACCTAGCGAGGCTAGAGTCTGCTCCCCAGGCCCCTGCACCTAGCGAGGCTAGAGACTGCTCCCCAGGCCCCTGCACCTAGCGAGGCTAGAGTCTGCTCCCCAGGCCCCTGCACCTAGCGAGGCTAGAGACTGCTCCCCAGGCCCCTGCACCTAGCGAGGCTAGAGACTGCTCCCCAGGCCCCTGCACCCAGCGAGGCTAGAGACTGCTCCCCAGGCCCCTGCACCTAGCGAAGCTAGATACTGCTCCCCAGGCCCCTGCACCTAGCGAGGCTAGAGTCTGCTTCCCAGGCCCCTGCACCTAGCGAGGCTAGAGTCTGCTCCCCAGGCCCCTGCACCTAGCGAGGCTAGAGTCTACTCCCCGGGCCCCTGCACCTAGCGAGGCTAGAGACTGCTCCCCAGGCCCCTGCACCTAGCGAGGCTAGAGTCTGCTCCCCAGGCCCCTGCACCTAGCGAGGCTAGAGTCTACTCCCCGGGCCCCTGCACCTAGCGAGGCTAGAGTCTGCTCCCCAGGCCCCTGCACCTAGCGAGGCTAGAGTCTGCTCCCCAGGCCCCTGCACCTAGCGAGGCTAGAGACTGCTCCCCAGGCCCCTGCACCTAGCGAGGCTAGAGTCTGCTCCCCAGGCCCCTGCACCTAGCGAGGCTAGAGTCTACTCCCCGGGCCCCTGCACCTAGCGAGGCTAGAGTCTGCTCCCCAGGCCCCTGCACCTAGCGAGGCTAGAGTCTGCTCCCCAGGCCCCTGCACCTAGCGAGGCTAGAGACAGCTCCCCAGGCCCCTGCACCTAGCGAGGCTAGAGACTGCTCCCCAGGCCCCTGCACCTAGCGAGGCTAGAGACTGCTCCCCAGGCCCCTGCACCTAGCGAGGCTAGAGACTGCTCCCCAGGCCCCCAGTTGGTATTGTATCGTGTTACGTACGTCTGCCAGCGTGCCAGAATAAACCCCATTTTATTCAATAACCTTGCCCTGTCTGGTGCTAGGGATCCCGGTGGTTTCGGTGTAAAAGTACTGGTCTCCAGTGACACACGGTAACTGGCGTTACTGTGTCGCTGGTATTACACTGTATCCCTGTATTACTGTCACTGTATTACTGTCACTGTGTCACTGTATTACTGTCACTGTGTCACTGTATTACTGTCACTGTGTCACTGTATTACTGTCACTGTGTCACTATTACTGTCACTGTATTACTGTCACTGTGTCACTGTATTACTGTCACTGTGTCACTGTATTACTGTCACTGTGTCACTGTATTACTGTCACTGTGTCACTGTATTACTGTCACTGTGTCACTGTATTACTGTCACTGTGTCACTGTATTACTGTCACTGTGTCACTGTATTACTGTCACTGTGTCACTATTACTGTCACTGTATTACTGTCACTGTGTCACTGTATTACTGTCACTGTGTCACTGTATTACTGTCACTGTGTCACTGTATTACTGTCACTGTGTCACTGTATTACTGTCACTGTGTCTGTGTCACTGTATTACTGTCACTGTGTCACTGTATTACTGTCACTGTGTCACTGTATTACTGTCACTGTGTCACTGTATTACTGTCACTTTGTCACTGTATTACTGTCACTGTGTCACTGTATTACTGTCACTGTGTCACTGTATTACTGTCACTGTGTCACTGTATTACTGTCACTTTGTCACTGTGTCTGTGTCACTGTGTCACTGTATTACTGTCACTGTGTCACTGTATTACTGTCACTGTGTCACTGTATTACTGTCACTGTGTCACTGTATTACTGTCACTGTGTCACTGTATTACTGTCACTGTGTCACTGTATTACTGTCACTGTGTCACTGTATTACTGTCACTGTGTCACTGTATTACTGTCACTGTGTCACTGTATTACTGTCACTGTGTCACTGTATTACTGTCACTGTGTCACTGTATTACTGTCACTGTGTCACTGTATTACTGTCACTGTGTCACTGTATTACTGTCACTGTGTCACTGTATTACTGTCACTGTGTCACTGTGTCACTGTGTCACTGTGTCACTGTATTACTGTCACTGTGTCACTGTGTCACTGTATTACTGTCACTGTGTCACTGTGTCACTGTATTACTGTCACTTTGTCACTGTGTCTGTGTCACTCTATTACTGTCACTTTGTCACTGTGTCTGTGTCACTGTATTACTATGTCACTGTGTCACTGTATTACTGTCACTGTGTCACTGTGTCACTCTATGGATCTGAATATATATAACGTTTCAATTGAGATTATTACCCTCTATATGTTACCCATCATATATATTTATTTTCTCTGTTTCACACACATTATCTTCCCAGGTCAGACAGGACATGACGTCCCCATCTGAATATTACTCTCCTCCTCTTCATCACACGGGACACAGCGGATACCTACCTCACCAAGCACCTACCCAGCAGGTACCCACCCTTGGGGAGGCTGGCACTGCCGCTGCCCGCACTGTGCCTGCGCTGTGTATACATGGTGTAGTAGTGTGTGAGGGGGAGGCTGGCACTGCCGCTGCCCGTGCTGTACCTGTGCTGTGTATACATGGTGTAGTAGTGTGTGTGAGGGGGGCTGGCACTGCCGCTGCCCGCGCTGTACCTGTGCTGTGTATACATGGTGTAGTAGTGGGGGAGGCTGGCACTGCCCGCGCGGTGTATACATGGTGTAGTAGTGGGGGAGGCTGGCACTGCCCGCGCTGTGTAGTAGTGGGGGAGGCTGGCACTGCCCGCGCTGTGTATACATGGTGTAGTAGTGGGGGAGGCTGGCACTGCCCACGCTGTGTATACATGGTGTGGTAGTGGGGGAGGCTGGCACTGCCCGCGCTGTGTATACATGGTGTAGTAGTGGGGGAGGCTGGCACTGCCCGCGCTGTGTATACATGGTGTAGTAGTGGGGGAGGCTGGCGCTGCCCTCGCGGTGTATACATGGTGTAGTAGTGGGGGAGGCTGGCACTGCCCGCGCTGTGTATACATTGTGTAGTAGTGTGGGAGGCTGGCACTGCCCGCGCTGCGTATACATGGTGTAGTAGTGGGGGAGGCTGGCGCTGCCCGCGCGGTGTATACATGGTGTAGTAGTGGGGGAGGCTGGCGCTGCCCTCGCGGTGTATACATGGTGTAGTAGTGGGGGAGGCTGGCACTGCCCGCGCTGTGTATACATGGTGTAGTAGTGTGGGAGGCTGGCACTGCCCGCGCTGCGTATACATGGTGTAGTAGTGGGGGAGGCTGGCGCTGCCCGCGCGGTGTATACATGGTGTAGTAGTGTGGGAGGCTGGCACTGCCCGCGCTGCGTATACATGGTGTAGTAGTGGGGGAGGCTGGCGCTGCCCGCGCGGTGTATACATGGTGTGGTAGTGGGGGAGGCTGGCGCTGCCCTCGCGGTGTATACATGGTGTAGTAGTGTGGGGGGCTGGCACTGCCCGCGCGGTGTATACATGGTGTAGTAGTGGGGGAGGCTGGCACTGCCCGCGCGGTGTATACATGGTGTAGTAGTGTGGGGGGCTGGCACTGCCCGCGCGGTGTATACATGGTGTAGTAGTGGGGGAGGCTGGCACTGCCCGCGCAGTGTATACATGGTGTAGTAGTGGGGGAGGCTGGCACTGCCCGCGCGGTGTATACATGGTGTAGTAGTGGGGGAGGCTGGCACTGCCCGCGCTGTGTATACATGGTGTAGTAGTGTGGGAGGCTGGCACTGCCCGCGCTGTGTATACATGGTGTAGTAGTGTGGGAGGCTGGCACTGCCCGCGCTGTGTATACATGGTGTAGTAGTGGGGGAGGCTGGCACTGCCCGCGCTGCGTATACATGGTGTAGTAGTGGGGGAGGCTGGCGCTGCCCGCGCGGTGTATACATGGTGTAGTAGTGGGGGAGGCTGGCACTGCCCGCGCTGTGTATACATTGTGTAGTAGTGTGGGAGGCTGGCACTGCCCGCGCTGCGTATACATGGTGTAGTAGTGGGGGAGGCTGGCGCTGCCCGCGCGGTGCCCGCGCGGTGTATACATGGTGTAGTAGTGGGGGAGGCTGGCGCTGCCCGCGCTGCGTATACATGGTGTAGTAGTGGGGGAGGCTGGCGCTGCCCGCGCGGTGTATACATGGTGTAGTAGTGGGGGAGGCTGGCGCTGCCCTCGCGGTGTATACATGGTGTAGTAGTGGGGGAGGCTGGCACTGCCCGCGCTGTGTATACATGGTGTAGTAATGGGGGAGGCTGGCACTGCCCGCGCTGTGTATACATGGTGTAGTAGTGGGGGAGGCTGGCACTGCCCGCGCTGTGTATACATGGTGTAGTAGTGGGGGAGGCTGGCACTGCCCGCGCTGTGTATACATGGTGTAGTAGTGGGGGAGGCTGGCACTGCCCGCGCGGTGTATACATGGTGTAGTAGTGGGGGAGGCTGGCACTGCCCGCGCGGTGTATACATGGTGTAGTAGTGGGGGAGGCTGGCACTGCCCGCGCGGTGTATACATGGTGTAGTAGTGGGGGAGGCTGGCACTGCCCGCGCTGTGTATACATGGTGTAGTAGTGGGGGAGGCTGGCACTGCCCGCGCTGTGTAGTAGTGTGGGAGGCTGGCACTGCCCGCGCTGTGTAGTAGTGGGGGAGGCTGGCACTGCCCGTGCTGTGTATACATGGTGTAGTAGTGGGGGAGGCTGGCACTGCCCGCGCTGTGTATACATGGTGTAGTAGTGGGGGAGGCTGGCACTGCCCGCGCTGTGTAGTAGTGGGGGAGGCTGGCACTGCCCGCGCTGTGTATACATGGTGTAGTAGTGGGGGAGGCTGGCACTGCCCGCGCGGTGTATACATGGTGTAGTAGTGGGGGAGGCTGGCACTGCCCGCGCTGCGTATACATGGTGTAGTAGTGGGGGAGGCTGGCACTGCCCGCGCTGTGTATACATGGTGTAGTAGTGGGGGAGGCTGGCACTGCCCGCGCTGTGTATACATGGTGTAGTAGTGTGGGAGGCTGGCACTGCCCGCGCTGTGTATACATGGTGTAGTAGTGGGTTAGGCTGGCACTGCCCGCGCTGTGTATACATGGTGTAGTAGTGGGGGAGGCTGGCACTGCCCGCGCGGTGTATACATGGTGTAGTAGTGGGGGAGGCTGGCACTGCCGCTGTGTAACACTCCTTTCCTCCGCTCCAGGTTGTTCTTTCCATGGTGGACTCCCAGCTCCCTGTGATGGGTTTTGGGGCGCTCCCCTCTGCACCCCAGCAGCCCTCGCTCGTCACCGTGGGGCAAACCCTTCAGCCCCTTCACCCCTCGGGCCTCGGCCTGCGAGCCGATCTCTCTGCCCTGGGGCGGGCACACTCCATCAGGAGTGAGGTGAGAGCCCACATGGGCAACACTGTGGGGGGGGTGACAGCCTGGCGTGTGTATGGGTGGCACCGGGGGGGGGGGTGACAGCGTGGCGTGTGTATGGGTGGCAACGGGGGGGGGGGGAGTGACAGCCTGGTGTGTGTATGGGTGGCAACGGGGGGGGTGACAGCCTGGCATGTGAATGGGTGGCAACAGGGAGTGGGGGTGACAGCCTGGCGTGTGTATGGGTGGCAACAACGGGGGGGGGGGAGTGACAGCCTGGCGTGTGTATGGGTGGCAACAATGGGGGAGGGGGGAGTGACAGCCTGGTGTGTGTATGGGTGGCAACGGGGAGGGGGTGACAGCGTGGCGTGTGTATGGGTGGCAACAATGGGGGAGGGGGGAGTGACAGCCTGGTGTGTGTATGGGTGGCAACGGGGGGGGTGACAGCCTGGCGTGTGTATGGGTGGCAACGGGGAGGGGGGTGACAGCCTGGCGTGTGTATAGGTGGCAATAGGGAGGGGGGGTGACAGCCTGGCCTGTGTATGGGTGGCACGAAGGGGGGTGACAGCTTGCGTGTCTATGGTTGGCACGAGGGGGGGGGGGCAGCCTGGCGTGTCTATGGTTGGCACGAGGGGGGGTGTGACGGGAGACGCAGAAACAAATAGCATCCTGCCTGTACATTTTAAAACTGCAACAGAAAGGCACTTTATCAAAAATATATGTTTCCCTTATGACAAAGTTATATTTTTAATATGTGTGTACTTGGGGGGGTTACACTGAGGCTGCACACCAAAAATCAGGGTGCTGGCTCACTCCGTTCCTAAATTAGCAGTCTTAATGGAACGGCTCCTGTTATTCAGCACTGCAGGTAGGGACAAGCCTGCAAAAAGGGGACAACAATGCATAGAGGGGAAAATGGTACAGGGGAACAGCATTTAAAATTAACCCCTTCATCCCCAATACGAAATAAGCGTAACCAGCCGAGTCCACTGCTGATTACCCCCATTTTCGCCACAGGGGGTGACAGCCTGGCGTGTGTATGGTTGGCACGAGGGGGGGGGGGGGGTGACAGCCTGGCGTGTCTTTGGTTGGCAGGAGGGGGGGTGACAGCCTGGCGTGTGTATGGTTGGCATGAGGGGGGGTGACAGTCTGGCGTGTGTATGGTTGGCACGAGGGGGGGTGACAGCCTGGCGTGTGTATGGTTGGCATGAGGGGGGGTGACAGTCTGGCGTGTGTATGGTTGGCACGAGGGGGGGTGACAGCCTGGCGTGTGTATGGTTGGCACGAGGGGGGGTGACAGCCTGGCGTGTGTATGGTTGGCACGAGGGGGGGTGACAGCCTGGCGTGTGTATGGTTGGCACGAGGGGGGCTGACAGCCTGGCGTGTGTATGGTTGGCACGAGGGGGGGTGACAGCCTGGCGTGTGTATGGTTGGCACGAGGGGGGGTGACAGCCTGGCGTGTGTATGGTTGGCACGAGGGGGGGTGACAGCCTGGCGTGTGTATGGTTGGCACGAGGGGGGGTGACAGCCTGGCGTCTCAAAGTGTGTGTTCTCTCTCTTAGTATCAGACACATTCAGCGGAGATGAAGCAGCCTGAAGATCACAGGAAAGCTAATGTGGGAGGAGGAGTCTCATCACTGGGGGGCAGGTAATGGTCACCCTGCGGGGGAGGGGGAGGCTCATAGCTCCCTTCTGTCTGTGTCACTGTGTCACCCTGCGGGGGAGGGACAGGCTCATAGCTTCCTTCTGTCTGTGTCACTGTGTCACCCTGCGGGGGGAGGGACAGACTCATAGCTCCCTTCTGTCTGTGTCACTGTGTCACCCTGCGGGGGGAGGGACAGACTCATAGCTCCCTTCTGTCTGTGTCACTGTGTCACCCTGCGGGGGGAGGGACAGACTCATAGCTCCCTTCTGACTGTGTCACCCTGTGGGGGGAGGGACAGACTCATAGCTCCCTTCTGTCTGTGTCACTGTGTCACCCTGCAGGGGAGGGACAGGCTCATAGCTCCCTTCTGTCTGTGTCACTGTGTCACCCTGCGGGGGGAGGGACAGGCTCATAGCTCCCTTCTGTCTGTGTCACGGTGTCACCCTGCGGGGGGAGGGACAGGCTCATAGCTCCCTTCTGTCTGTGTCACGGTGTCACCCTGCGGGGGGAGGGACAGGCTCATAGCTCCCTTCTGTCTGTGTCACTGTGTCACCCTGCGGGGGGAGGGACAGGCTCATAGCTCCCTTCTGTCTGTGTCACTGTGTCACCCTGCGGGGGGAGGGACAGGCTCATAGCTCCCTTCTGTCTGTGTCACGGTGTCACCCTGCGGGGGGAGGGACAGGCTCATAGCTCCCTTCTGTCTGTGTCACGGTGTCACCCTGCGGGGGGAGGGACAGGCTCATAGCTCCCTTCTGTCTGTGTCACTGTGTCACCCTGCGGGGGGAGGGACAGGCTCATAGCTCCCTTCTGTCTGTGTCACTGTGTCACCCTGCGGGGGGAGGGACAGGCTCATAGCCCCCTTCTGTCTGTGTCACTGTGTCACCCTGCGGGGGGAGGGACAGACTCATAGCTCCCTTCTGTCTGTGTCACTGTCACCCTGCAGGGGGAGGGACAGTCTCATAGCTCCCTTCTGTCTGTGATACTGTGTCACCCTGCGGGGGGAGGGACTGACTCATATCTCCCTTCTGTCTGTGTCACTGTGTCACCCTGCGGGGGGAGGGACAGGCTCATAGCTCACTTCTGTCTGTGTCACTGTGTCACCCTGCGGGGGGAGGGACAGGCTCATAGCTCCCTTCTGCCTGTGTCACCCTGCGGGGGGAGGGACAGACTCATAGCTCCCTTCTGCCTGTGTCACTGTGTCACCCTGCGGGGGGAGGGACAGTCTCATAGCTCCCTTCTGCCTGTGTCACTGTGTCACCCTATACTGTCATTCTTCTATTGGTAACTTTTCTTTCTTTTTATATTCAGGACAAAATCTTCAAGTTCAAGTTACGGAGTCTTCAGAAATCAACGTTTTGATGTTTATCAGCAGGTATGTCTAGTCCTTGAGGTGCCAGGCTCTGTATATCCCCCTGTGCCAGCCCTATAGGTGCCAGGCTCTGTATATATTCCCCTGTGCCAGCCTTAGAGGTGCCAGGCTGTATATCCTGCGGTGCCAGCCCTACATGTGCCAGGCTCTGTATATGTCCCTGTGCCAGCCCTACATGTGCCAGGCTCTGTATATCCCCTGTGCCAGCCCTACATGTGCCAGGCTCTGTATATGTCCCTGTGCCAGCCCTACATGTGCCAGGCTCTGTATATCCCCTGTGCCAGCCCTACATGTACCAGGCTCTGTATATGTCCCTGTGCCAGCCCTACATGTGCCAGGCTCTGTATATGTCCCTGTGCCAGCCTTACATGTGCCAGGCTCTGTATATGTCCCTGTGCCAGCCCTACATGTGCCAGGCTCTGTATATCCCCCTGTGCCAGCCCTACATGTGCCAGGCTCTGTATATGTCCCTGTGCCAGCCTTACATGTGCCAGGCTCTGTATATGTCCCATTGCCAGCCCTACATGTGCCAGGCTCTGTATATGTCCCTCTGCCAGCCCTACATGTGCCAGGCTCTGTATATGTCCCAGTGACAGCCCTACATGTGCCAGGCTCTGTATATGTCCCAGTGACAGCCCTACATGTGCCAGGCTCTGTATATGTCCCTGTGCCAGCCCTACATGTGCCAGGCTCTGTATATGTCCCTCTGCCAGCCCTACATGTGCCAGGCTCTGTATATGTCCCTCTGCCAGCCCTACATGTGCCAGGCTCTATATATCCCCCTGTGCCAGCCCTACATGTGCCAGGCTCTGTATATCCCCTGTGCCAGCCCTACATGTACCAGGCTCTGTATATGTCCCATTGCCAGCCCTACATGTGCCAGGCTCTGTATATGTCCCTCTGCCAGCCCTACATGTGCCAGGCTCTGTATATGTCCCTGTGCCAGCCTTACATGTGCCAGGCTCTGTATATGTCCCATTGCCAGCCCTACATGTGCCAGGCTCTGTATATGTCCCAGTGCCAGCCCTACATGTGCCAGGCTCTGTATATGTCCCTGTGCCAGCCCTACATGTGCCAGGCTCTGTATATGTCCCAGTGCCAGCCCTACATGTGCCAGGCTCTGTATATGTCCCTGTGCCAGCCCTACATGTGCCAGGCTCTGTATATGTCCCAGTGCCAGCCCTACATGTGCCAGGCTCTGTATATGTCCCTGTGCCAGCCCTACATGTGCCAGGCTCTGTATATGTCCCATTGCCAGCCCTACATGTGCCAGGCTCTGTATATGTCCCTCTGCCAGCCCTACATGTACCAGGCTCTGTATATGTCCCATTGCCAGCCCTACATGTGCCAGGCTCTGTATATGTCCCAGTGCCAGCCCTACATGTGCCAGGCTCTGTATATGTCCCTGTGCAGCCTTACATGTGCCAGGCTCTGTATATGTCCCATTGCCAGCCCTACATGTGCCAGGCTCTGTATATGTCCCAGTGCCAGCCCTACATGTGCCAGGCTCTGTATATGTCCCTGTGCCAGCCCTACATGTGCCAGGCTCTGTATATGTCCCAGTGCCAGCCCTACATGTGCCAGGCTCTGTATATGTCCCTGTGCCAGCCCTACATGTGCCAGGCTCTGTATATGTCCCTCTGCCAGCCCTACATGTGCCAGGCTCTGTATATGTCCCTCTGCCAGCCCTACATGTGCCAGGCTCTATATATCCCCCTGTGCCAGCCCTACATGTGCCAGGCTCTGTATATCCCCTGTGCCAGCCCTACATGTACCAGGCTCTGTATATGTCCCATTGCCAGCCCTACATGTGCCAGGCTCTGTATATGTCCCTCTGCCAGCCCTACATGTGCCAGGCTCTGTATATGTCCCTGTGCCAGCCTTACATGTGCCAGGCTCTGTATATGTCCCATTGCCAGCCCTACATGTGCCAGGCTCTGTATATGTCCCAGTGCCAGCCCTACATGTGCCAGGCTCTGTATATGTCCCTGTGCCAGCCCTACATGTGCCAGGCTCTGTATATGTCCCTGTGCCAGCCCTACATGTGCCAGGCTCTGTATATGTCCCAGTGCCAGCCCTACATGTGCCAGGCTCTGTATATGTCCCAGTGCCAGCCCTACATGTGCCAGGCTCTGTATATGTCCCTGTGCCAGCCCTACATGTGCCAGGCTCTGTATATGTCCCAGTGCCAGCCCTACATGTGCCAGGCTCTGTATATGTCCCAGTGCCAGCCCTACATGTGCCAGGCTCTGTATATGTCCCTGTGCCAGCCCTACATGTGCCAGGCTCTGTATATGTCCCTGTGCCAGCCCTACATGTGCCAGGCTCTGTATAATACCCTGTGCCAGCCCTACATGTGCCAGGCTCTGTATCTCACACCTTTTTTCTCTCCCAGGTTCTGCCCCCCGATGGCTCACGTTGGATCCCCAGACCTTGGGACCGACCCCCAACTCGGGACAGCGAACCTTCAAACTCCAGGGACCCCCCCAGGGGCGGTGGCACCCCTTCCTCCCGAGACCCCTGACTTAAAACCCTCTCCCACTCGCCTATCAATGTTTGCGTGACGGCGGCCATCTTTCCCCCGGGGCAGAGAGTGACACAAGCACGGGTCAAAATATCCCAACATCTCCCTTCTATATTACAGACTCCCCGCTCTCCGGTCTCCCCCCTCCAAACCTTATTCTATTTTCATTTCTCCCTTCTCCCCCCGCAAATAAAAACAATATTTTCTCCCCCTTTTTTCCCCCCGGTTTATTTCAATGAAAATACATTTTTTTTTTTTTTTTGGTGTTTGTCAATTAAAAGGAACCTGATCTCCAAAAAAACAAAACACCTCGATGTTCTGTGTGTACTTAGAGAACGGGGAAGTATATATATATCTCCTCCCCCCCCCCCCCCCCCCATAAATTCAGTAAATAACACACACACACACACACACACACACACACACACACTTTCATAAACCTTTCTCTTATCCCATCTCCCTAATATCTCCTCTCTCTCCTATCTATCTCTCTCCTAAATCTCTTATCATATATATATATATATATATATATATATATACGTTTAAGTTATGGTGGGTGAATGAGGCGAAAAAGGTGACACGTTGTGTGCTCATTTGCATGTCATTTCCCAGAATCCCTTGCTGCAGTGGAAGCACTGTATGCTGGGGCTAATGGTGAAAGGCTGGGCTGCAATCATCTGTTCCTTAGCAGGTCTTAAAAAGAGGTAAATACAGCCTCAGATGAACAACAACCCGTGACATATTACACTGTGTGTGTGTGTGTGTGTGTGTGTGTGTGTGTGTGTGTGTGTGTGTGTGTGTGTGTGTGTGTGTGTCCCTGTATGTGTGTACATACATGACATATTACACTGTCATGATTTATTTAACAAAAATAAAGCCAAAATGGAGAAGCCACGTGTGAAAAACTAAGTACACCTTATGATTCAATCGCTTGCAGAACCACCTTTAGCAGCAATAACGTGAAGTCATCGTTTTCTGTCTGACTGTATCAGTCTCGCACATCGGTGTAGCATAGATTGATAGGAAGTTGAGGAGCGCTCAAATGACAGGTGCCGCGTGCGCGGACGTCATGACGCAAGTTCTTTTGGCGCGAACAGTATACAGGTAAGAAGGGTATTGATAAGGACTGATTTTCATTGTATGTATATCCTTGATAAAGAACGCTAACACGTTCGAAACGCGTTGGATTTTAATGTTTTGATGACGCAATAAATGTATACTTTTGTTTCCTGTGTCCTCTCCTTGCTCCTACCGGATCGTGCGCTCCTAACATCCCCTGCATCTCACATCGTTGGGGAGGAATTTTGGCCCTCTCTTCTTTACAACGTTGCTTCAGTTCATTGAGGTTTGTGGGCATTTGTTTATGCACAGATCTCTTAAGGTCCAGCCACAGCATTTCAATCGGGTTGAGGTCTGGACTTTGACTGGGCCATAGCAACTCCGTGATTCTTTTCTTTCTCAGCCATTGTGTTGTAGATTTGCTGGTGTGCTTGGGATCATTGTCCTGTTGCATGACCCAATTTCGGCCAAGTTTTAGCTGTCGGACAGATGGCCTCACATTTGACTCTAGAATACTTTGGTATACAGAGGAGTTCATGGTCGACTCAATGACTGCAAGGTTCCCAGGTCCTGTGGCTGCAAAACAAGCCCAAATCATTGCCCTTCCACCACCGTGCTTGATAGTAGGTATGAGGTGTTTGTGCTGATATGCTGTGTTTGGTTTTCGGCAAACGTGGCGCTGTGCATTATGGCCAAACATCTCCACTTTGGTCTCGTCTGTCCAAAGGACATTGTTCCAGAAGTCTTGTGGTTTGTTCAGATGCAACTTTGAAAACCTAAGCCGTGCTGCCATCTTCTTTTTAGAGAGAAGAGGCTTTCTCCTGGCAACCCTTCCAAACAAACCATACTTGTTCAGTCTTTTTCTAATTGTACTGTCATTAACTTTAAAATTTAACATGCTAACTGAGGCCTGTAGAGTCTGAGATGTAACTCTTGGGCATTTTGCAATTTCTCTGAGCATTGCACGGTCTGACCTTGGGGTGAATTTGCTGGGACGTCCACTCCTGGGAAGATTGGCAACTGTCTTGAATGTTTTCCACTTTTGAATAATCTTTCTCACTGTAGAATGATGGACTTTAAATTGTTTGAAAATTGCCTTATTACCATTCCCAGATTGATGGGCAGCAACAATTGCTTCTCTAAGATCATTGCTGATGTCTTTCCTCCTTGGCATTGTGTTCACATACACACCTGAATGCTCCAGACCAGCAAACTGCTAAAACTTCGGCTTTTATAGAGGTGGTCACACTTGCTGATGATCAATTAATCAAGGGCATTTGATTAGCAGCACCTGTCTGCTACTTACCATCTTAGTTCCTATGGAAGCAGTACGGGTGTACTTAGTTTTTCACCCATGGCTTCTCCATTCTGGCTTTATTTTTGTTAAATAATTCATGACACAGTGTAATATGTCATGTGTTGTTGTTCATCTGAGGCTGTATTTACCTCATCTTAAGACCTGCTAAGGAACAGATGATTATTATGTCCTGATATGTAACACCATAGAATTCAAAGAGGGTGTACTTTCTTATTCACACCACTGTGTATTATATATATATATTATGAAAACGTGAATAAAAATATAAGTTAGCATTCAATCCCAGAATAAGAAGCGAGTTTATTGGTACAGGTGCACACAGGAGACCGCTTATAAACAAAGCTCTCTGACAGGTATACGAAATAACGGCACTTTTATACCCTAAAACTAACGCACACGCCCCGTAATGGGGTGGTTTGTACGTCATAGAATTAACATAAATGTAATAATGAAAATGAGAATCGGCTTAAATCGTTATACAACGCGCAGTAACCTTTACCCCATATATCCGAGGCCGGCTGTGTTTGTGTATTCTGTAAGGGGGTGCATGTGAGAAATGATCTCTCTCTCTGATTCCCCCAGACACTCGAATGTTGAGAAGTCAATTCTAACTGACCCCACTTCCCAAGGCCGTGCGCCCCCTCCCTTCTCCTGCAGCTGGGCCGGTATCAGTAAGCATGGCCGAGAGCGAAATATTCTTTCAGACTCGAGCTTCCATTTCATGCTTCCAAGCAGACACAGAAACACAGCAAAATGGATGATAGGGAGGGACAAGAAAAAAACGGACAAAATGGCTGACAAGATGGCTGCTTAGTGCTGTTGAGAACCCCCTATGTCACTCACTTTCTCTCTCATTTTTCTCACCTCATACATATAGAGATAGATATATCTCATATGTCTATCTAGCTCTTTCTCATATCTTCCCCCCCCCCTCCTTACCTTGTCTTCTGCATCAAATGACGCCGCGTTGCCACGCCAGCTCGGAAGACATGGTAAGAGATGTGGCAGCGGCCTCACGCGATCCCCAGCATTTCGTTTAAATGCCTCGGAAGAGCGCCGGACCTCTGCAACCGCCCGCGCCCCCCAGGTTAAACCTTAATTACCTTTCATTGATAAAAAATGAGCCCCCTTTCTGGGCGTAACCATAACCCCCCTTCATCAACTTCTATAATGAGGGGGAAAAAGATGGATGCAGAAAATGTCCCACGTGCCTATAATACTTAGGAGAACACCACGTCCCTGTTTGCATATCCATGCACGCATTTTAATTATGCAATCGTTGATTTGTTTAATGCCACGGGTGATGGATAAATGGACATCTGCCCGGCGCGTTCTCACGGCCGCCGACTGCTTTGCTTGTTGCAATTGGTCCGCTCGTAAAGATTCCTCTACAATCCCTGTGATTTGCCGTCAGACCCGTGATTTTTTATATTTAGTACATTCAAACCATTCTGTGGAATATCTTCCCAGACCGCTAAACCTCTGTTGAAAGGTGTTGTGTGTTTGTTTGTTGCTTATTTCTATGGTCAGAGAGATTGGTGACTGGACCATTCTCGTAAAGCAGGTTTTGGCCTGAGGTAACCTCACTCCTAGACAAACACATCCAAACCAGGCAAGGTCCGGCTGCCCTAGGAACAAGTCCTTGTGTTTTGAAATTGGCCATTACAAGAAGTGACAAACGCTCCACTGTACCGTAAATAAAAATGCCTCTTGTCGTGTATTTGCATGTCATTACCCAGAATCCCTGGCTGCAGGGTTGCATACCTGTAAATGTGCTCACGTGGGATTCTTGTTAACTATGCTAGTAATACAGTGAGAGTTACCTCTTGTTTTCAAGTATGTCCTGGGCACAGAGTAAGACAAATAATACATGGTTACAAATACAGTTACATAAATGAGCAGGGTATACATTATTATACAAGACATTGCATGCACAGTTAAAGATAATATATATTATGAGCGTATGAAACAGTTACAGACCAGGTTAAAATGTGAGACAGCCTTAGATTTGAAAGAACTTAAACTGGTGGTGGATGTGAGAGTCTCCGGTAGATTGTTCCAGTTTTGGGGTGCACGGAAGGAGAAGGAGGAACGTCCGGATACTTTGTTGAGCCTTGGGACCATGAATAGTCTTTTGGAGTCTGATCTCAGGTGATAGGTGCTGCATGTGGTAGGGGTGAGGAGCTTATTCAGGTAGCTGGGTAGCTTGCCCAGAAAGTATTTGAGGGTGAGAAAGGAAAGGTGAACTTTGCGCCTAGACTCTAGTGATGACCAATCTAGTTCTTTGAGCATTTTGCAGTGATGTGTGTTGTAGTTGCATTGGAGAACAAAACGACAAATTGAATTGTAGAGGGTGTCAAGTTTGCTAAGGTGGGTTTGAGGAGCCGAGCCATATACTATGTCTCCATAGTCAATAATTGGCATTAGCATCTGCTGTGCGATACGCTTTCTGACCAGGAGGCTTAGGGAGGATTTGTTCCTGTAAAGTACCCCTAGTTTGGCATAGGTCTTGGTTGTCAGGGTATCAATGTGCATCCCGAATGTTAAGTGGGAGTCAAACCATAAGCCCAGGTATTTAAAACGTGACAGGGGTTAGGGTGGTGTTAGCGTTGGTTCTAATCTGGAGCTCAGTCGCTGGAAGGGGGAGGGGAGGGGGGGGTGCGTTTGTTTTGTTTGTTTGTTTGTTTGAAAGAGCCAAAACCAGGGTGAGATTTCTCTGTTACGGAAGGAAAATTCTGAAAGAAATAGGTCACATCACAAACGGAAATATCATTTTTTTTCTTTTAAATTAAATACAGAACATTTGCAGTTTTCAAGGCAAGAACCCCACAACGGGGACAAAAACGTTTATTTCAATAAAAACAATATATCATTTTTTTTGTGGAGCAAGACTGAATGAAAGAGAAAATATATATATTTTCTGTTCCGCCGTTGAGCCTAATCAAATAATATCGATATTCTCGCCTTTTTGTGGTGGCAGTTTCTGTCAACAAAAAAACATTAAACCATCAGTGTTAATATAAGGATTACCCTGGAGAGGAAGCCAACAGTGATGCATTGTGGGTGCTGATTGGTGTGTAACTACCCAGAATTCTTAGCAGCAGCGAGTGACCAGTTATCATGGCTAAAATAGCTCTTTTATATTTGTTTAAAAAAAAAAAAGTATATATTGTTCCCGGGGTAAGAGATGGTGTCACGGCAAACTCCTCGCTGGGAGGAGTTTGGGTTATACTAATAAATATAACATGTATACACATCCAATGACCTGTTTCTATATGGTTTCTATCATCTATATCTGGATTGCGCAGGGTTGATCTTTGACCTCCTGACACCCTAAGTTATGTCACGTTTAAGAGACCCCCGAAAATGAGACGTGTAATTATTCCGACGGAAATGAACGAGAGCGTTACACTAGCGCAGTTATATACAGATTGTACAGGTAGTCCGCGCTATCCAACGTTTCACTTTACAACGAATGGCATATCCAATGCTTTACAATGCCTCCCTAAGGGCCGTTATCTGACGCCAGAATGCGTTATCCGACGCTCACCGCCACTCATTAACATGGGACTCACTTTACAGCGGTTTCACAATCCAACGCTACTTCCAGAACGGGTTCTGGTGGATAACCGAGTGTCATGGGAGAGGGGGTTTGGCCCGGTATTAAAGGGGTTACACCCATTTGGCCACCCCCTGCTCTCACTTGGGAAGCAAGGGGTTAACTGGACTGCGGTCTAGTAATGTGTTTTTACCCTGCTTCAGCAACCAAATGTATATTCCCCTGTAAATATGTATTGTTCCCATTCCAGTGTTTGCACCAACACATACACTGGGATTGATGCAGGAGGGAAAGGGTTAATAGTTAAGGAGTGATTATAGCCCTTTGTTCCACTTTCCCGCCTTTTCAGGCTCCATTTTGCAGCTCTCCATAGGTCGCCATTGCAGCCCAATGCAACCATATGGAGATTCCGGCGATTTAGGCCCGTTTCCGTAGAAGACCTGCAGGTGGCGCCCGAGAGGAGGAGCGGCGGTTCCCCAGTGCAAGTCAATGGAGCTATTCATTTCAATGGGGATTCCTCGAACCCGACCTCCAGGAACGGGTTGGCAGCCATCCAAACCGCAGAAGCGGACACAATGTCAAAAAGAGCTTTTATCACTCCCCGGTCAAGTTAAAATACAATTGGCCTGGGAAACTTAGGTTCTAGGGCACCCAGAAATAAAATTATTTTTGCCCCTAGACCTAAGGAACCCCCACACTCGACCACCACCGGGTCCAGGAATGAAGGACCCCCGTAAAGGGTCGCGCTCGCGCCATTGACTAATGGGAGCGGAGGTCCCATTGAATCCTATGGCGGCGCCGGGCCCATGCATTTCCTATGGCGGCGCTGGCCATATTGATTCTAATGGAGGAAAGCCGAGTGGCTTTAAAACGGCTAAGTCCGAAAGGGTAAAAAGTGTAAGCCTATCTCTCCGGTTCTGTGAGTACCAGAGGGTTGGGATTTTGGTCGCAGGTAGTCACTTCCGGCATGACTGCATGGCCATATCCAGCCCTCTCGGATCAACCAGACGGAGTGTAGGCAAATGTGAAAATTGTAATTTTACCATTGACTTCAATGGCGGAGTTGCTCCATTGAAAGCCTATAGCGGCGGAGCCCGTTGATTTCAATGGGAGAGTGAAAAGCAGAGATTTCTTTTAGCTGTAGCGGAGAATCCTGCATTAAAGTTAATAGGGGATTTTAACTTGGTTTTTGTATCTCCGGTTCTGGGGGTCGTGGAAGGCTGAAACTTGGCCACAATGGCAAAGGTCTTCCGGCATGAGGACCTGGCAAATTTCAGCCCGCTCAGACCTACATAACGGATTATTTTAATATGTGTAGATATTAAAGCATGTATTGTATTTTGGGTCTGGTAGAAAAACCCAGAGCCCATATGGTATGTTAATGCTCAGGAGGGAGACAAGTGGTCTACAATAAACCCCTGATCAAAGGCTCCCCCACCCTGCTTGTGTATGCTAGCACAAAGGAAAGCAGGACGTGGGTACTTTATGATAAGTGTTGTGTACCACACCTTGGGACAAAGACTTTTCTGTCCCAAACAGACTTTCAGACGCCAGTCTTGTGGGAGGGGGGCTAGGGAAATAAGCCCGATTAGAATAATATCCGCCCAGTGGGCAGGTATTACGTTGCCCCTCAAGTGAGGTGGCAAGGAGGGATTGGGTGCAGATAATTGTCCAATGACTTGCATTCAATGCCAGAGTATAGGAGTGAAACTCCATATAAATGAGTATAAGTCCTATACTCAGTGTCTTTCGTGTCTTTTCGTGATGTCTTCATTTGAACCTGTATTGCTGAATGAATTGCCAACCCTTAAGTAAGTGCTATTTCTTGTCTGTTATTTGTATCATCTTGTGTGTTCTCCTTTAAGGAATAAACTATATTTATTATATCCAAGTCGTGTTCAATTCAACCCAGATATTTTGGTGTGTATTATACCGTTACTAGCTACCGTGACACCGAGGGCTGCCTGTATCGCAGAAATGGGGTGTCTACACATCTCATTCATTTTAATGCTAAAACAGGTCCTGTAGGGGGTGAGGAGGGGTGGGGGGTTAGAGAGCAATGTCATTGCTGACGTCTCCTACCGAGACGCTCCGAAGTTTGTCACTTCCCCTGCACTGTGCTCAAGGTTATATTTGAACGAAAACGTCTATTTATAGAGAATCTTCCTTTTCCTCCATATCAGCTTTATCATTGCATTTTAAAACTGGAAATGCACTCATGGGTTTTCTATTTTTGAGGCACCTCCTCGTGAGGTCTAAAGTTTTAGGGGTTAAACTGAACCCTGTTATATGAGGTTAAACAGCCGTGTTATGTGATGGGTTTAACAAGGAGCCCTGTTATACGAGGAGGGGGTTACATGTAAGCAAAGGTGATGTGCCCAGTGACATGTACTGGTTGTATAAGTAGCCAGCCCCTTTAGTCAGTACTTGGTAGGAGCCCCCTTTGCAGCAGTTACTGCTAGGAGACCGTGTGGATCGCTCCCTACTCGCTCCACACAGCAGAAAGGAGCATAGGTGGATGGTGATCTTCAAGTCTCGCCACAAAGGTTCCATTCAAGTCGGGACTTTCACTAGGCCGCTCATGAATTTTCACGGGGGGGTGCTGTCATGGTAGATGGGGTCTGGCCCAGGATTAAAGGGGTTACACCCCATTTGGCCAACCCGTACTCTCACCTGGGAAGCAAGGGGTTAAGTGGACTGTGGTCCAGTAATGTGTTTTTACCTTGCTTCAGCATCCTAATGTATATTCCCCAGTAAAAATGTATTGTTTCTGTTCCAGTGTTTGCCCCAACACATACACTGGGATTGATGCGGGAGGCTTAAGGGGTTAATGAGCTGCAGTTTAGGAAAATACAAATATGTGTGGTGTCTTTTCAGAAATATCTGGGCTTCAACAGGCTTGATTGAAGTTGGGTGTGAAAAGTACAGAGGGGGTTTAGTGTACAGCAGGCCTGCACAACTCGTAAAGCGAGAAGGGCCGAACTGCTCCAAGGAAAAAAAAATTGGGCCGCACGGGTAAAATCATCATCATCATCTCCTCCAGCACCCCTCATCATCATCCTCATATCTCCCCCAGAACCCCTCACTCTCAACCTTTGCAATACTCCCCATCTATCTCTCATACCCCCATCTCTCCCCCTCACCCACACACATAAAACTCCTTCTCCACATCAAACACACAATACCCCCCTGCACACCACATCCCACCCCCCTGCACACCACATCCCACCCCCCCTGCACACCACATCCCACCCCCCCTGCACACCACATCCCACCCCCCCTGCACCTCACATCATTCTCCCCCCCTGCACCTCACATCATTCTCCCCCCCTGCACCTCCAATGACCCCCCCAGCACCTCCAATGACCCCCCCCTGCACCTCCAATGACCCCCCCCTGCACCTCCAATGACCCCCCCCTGCACCTCCAATGACCCCCCCCTGCACCTCCAATGACCCCCCTTCACCTCCAATGACCCCCCCCTGCACATCACCCCCCCCCCCCTGCACCTCACATCACCGCCCTGCACATATCCACGTTGGGAGCAGGGGGGGGGGGGAGCGGCCGCAGAAGAGCTCAGCTGGCTGTTACTTCCCCCTCCGTCCCACGTTGCGAGCGGGGGGGGGGAGCGGGCCCTGCGCATGCGTGCCGGGACCGCGGGGAATCGCTGCCATTTTTTTACATTTATTTATTAAACTGGCGCCCGGCCGGTCACATCGCGGGCCGCACAGAAAGGCCAGACGGGCCGCGGGCCGTATGATGTGCAGGCCTGGTGTACAGTATGTTAATACCTAATTGGCAGGCCAAGGGTATATTGCTGGTAGAGACAGCTAGGACCCAGGTCTGGGGCATTGGGTGTGAAATATAGCACCTGTGACAAATGTTCGCTACACACAGGCCCAGCTTCAAAGGATTTCTTGACAAGGGGTTATGGGGGCCAGGGGTGCGGTTGCACAAGGAGATATCAGAATGAGTGACCTTATTAAATATAAGAATATTATGAGATGTCCTCAGCTGAACATGCTAAAAATTACGTGTGTGTAACCGGGGGACCGAGCCGCAAATAACGATTACAGACACATGATGTCTAGCAGGTCCTAAGAGACAGATATTAATATCTCTCTTAATTTTAATATTACACTAATATTTAGTCTCGTTGGGAGCGTCATGCGTGCCGGAATGTATTAATATGTCTCGCGTGCCAGTAAGTACTACTGAACTGAAGTTATGAAGTTATTTAGATAGGAAAAGCAGTTTGTAAACGTCCTTGGGTGGGAGGAGTTTTACTCTGAGGAAAACTGTCAACCTCACCACTGATTTATGAGAGGGGCTGGGTTTAGGTTGTGTTCAAAGGGAAATAATTGTATAAGAACCAGGCTCAGCCTATGGCTATTGTCTTTCGTGTCTTCTGTGATATTCAAGAGTGCTGTATGAACTGCCAGTCACGATTTGACTGTTTCATCATTTCCATCTTAAGTGAGTGTCTATATTTTGTTTGTTATTTGTATAATCTTGTAATATAATAAATATAATAATTATAATTTTGTGTGTTCACCTTTATCAAGGAATAAATTATATTTTATCATATCTAAGCCTCGTTCAGTTCAACCCAGTTATATTTTTGGTGTATTATTATAGCCTGTCACAAAGTTACCGTCACAGGTGCGAAGCGAAGCTCTGCGGGGTCACGGAGGGGGTGCGAAGCTCTGCGGGGTCACGGAGGGGTGCGAAGCTTTGCGGGGTCTGACGGAACGAGTCAGTGGCGCGACGCTCTGCGGGGTCTGACGGGGGAAGGAATCACAGAGTGGAGCGACGTTCTGCGGCCTCAGACGGGAAAGGGTTAATGAGAAGAGCGACACGTAAGTTTAAGGACTTTTATTAGATTCAGCTTCTGAAGTGCGGGTATTTTGGGGGGAGACTTGTGCGTTGCTACCCCTGTGGAGAGGGGTAGTTGGGGGTGTGAGGGGTAAGGGGGCGCTCAGGCAGGGGGAAGTTCAGTCCCAATGGGGCATTAAGGGATAGCTACGGGGAGGGAAGCAAAAATCCCATATTGGATCCTATTCAGGGATGAGTGGGGCTCTCTATGGGTACAGTTCATGGGGGGAGGGGGTATGGGGGTCTGGGGGCCCCTGAAAGCTCTCTGTGTGTTGGGGAAGGGAGGGGGGGGGGAGTATGGGGGGTCAGGGGGCCCCCTGAAAGCTCTGTGTATTGGGGGAGGGGGTATGGGGGTCAGGGGGCCCCCCTGAAAGCTCTCTGTGTGTTTGGGAATCGCTGAGAAGTGAAAGATTCATCGTCTTGTAGGATTCTCTGGATATCCTGACACAGCTGCGGAGAAGAAATATCCAGGATAAATCCCCGTTATATTCACTATATATTCCCAGTATCATCACTATATCCCAGTATATATTCCCAGTATCATCACTATATCCCAGTATATATTCCCAGTATCATCACTATATCCCAGTATATATTCCCAGTATCATCACTATATCCCAGTATATATTCCCAGTATCATCACTATATCCCAGTATACATTCCCAGTATCATCACTATATCCCAGTATACATTCCCAGTATCATCACTATATCCCAGTATACATTCCCAGTATCATCACTATATCCCAGTATACATTCCCAGTATCATCACTATATCCCATTATATTCACTATTCACTGATCCCTGTGCCTCTCACCCGATCCCTGTGCCTCCCCCCGATCCCTTTATCTCCCCCCGCCTCTCGCCCAATCCCCTTGCCTCCCCCCCGCCTCTCACCTGGTCCCTGTGCCTCCCCCGCCTCTCACCTGGTCCCTGTACCTCCCCGCCTCTTACCTGGTCCCTGTACCTCCCCGTGCCTCCCCCCGCCTCTCACCTGATCCCTGTACCTCCCCCGTGCCTCCACTTGGTCCCTGTACCTCCCCGTGCCTCCCCCCGCCTCTCACCTGGTCCCTGTACCTCCCAGTGCCTCTCACCTGGTCCCTGTACCTCCCCCGTGGCTCCCCCCGCCTCACCTGGTCCCTGTACCTCCCCTGTGCCTCCCCCCGATCCCCGTGGCTCCCCCCGATCCCTGTACCTCCCCTGTGCCTCCCCCCCGATCCCTGTACCTCCCCTGTGCCTCCCCCCCGATCCCCGTGGCTCCCCCCGATCCCTGTACCTCCCCTGTGCCTCCCCCCGATCCCCGTGGCTTCCCCCCCCCCGATCCCTGTACCTCCCCCCCGATCCCCGTGGCTCCCCCCGATCCCTGTACCTCCCCCCCGATCCCCGTGGCTCCCCCCCGATCCCTGTACCTCCCCTGTGCCTCCCCCCGATCCCCGTGGCTCCCCCTGCCTCTCACCTGGTCCCTGTACCTCCCCCCCGATCCCCGTGGCTCCCCCCGATCCCTGTACCTCCCCTGTGCCTCCCCCCCGATCCCCGTGGCTCCCCCCCGATCCCTGTACCTCCCCCCCCCGATCCCTGTACCTCCCCCCGATCCCCGTGGCTCCCCACGATCCATGTACCTCCCCTGTGCCTCCCCCCCGATCCCCGTGGCTCCCCCCCGATCCCTGTGCCTCCCCCCCGATCCCTGTGCCTCCCCTGCCTCTCACCTGG
>NW_027457232.1:0-80396 GCF_040206685.1 Ascaphus truei | reverse complement strand
TGAGGTGCCAGGCTCTGTATAACCCCCTGTGCCAGCCCAAGAGGTGCCAGGCTCTGTATCTCCCCCTGTGCCAGCCACAAGAGGTGCCAGGCTCTGTATCTCCCCCTGTGCCAGCCCTAGAGGTGCCAGGCTCTGTATATCCCCCTGTGCCAGCCCAAGAGGTGCCAGGCTCTGTATCTCCCCCTGTGCCAGCCCAAGAGGTGCCAGGCTCTGTATCTCCCCCTGTGCCAGCCCAAGAGGTGCCAGGCTCTGTATAACCCCCTGTGCCAGCCCAAGAGGTTGCCAGGTTCTGTATATCCCCCTGTGCCAGCCCTAGAGGTGCCAGGCTCTGTATGTGCCCCCTGTGCCAGCCCTAGAGGTGCAGCCTCTGTATATCCCCCTGTGCCAGCCCTAGAGGTGCCAGCCTCTGTAATATCCCCCTGTGCCAGCCCTAGAGGTGCCAGGGTATGTATAACCCCTGTGCCAGCCCTAGAGGTGCCAGGCTCTGTATATATCCCCCTGTGCCAGCCCTAGAGGTGTCAGGCACTGTATATCCCCTTGTGCCAGCCCTAGAGGTGTCAGGCACTGTATATCCCCTTGTGCCAGCCCTAGAGGTGCCAGGCTCTGTATATATCCCCCTGTGCCAGCCCTAGAGGTGTCAGGCACTGTATATTCCCCTGTGCCAGCCCTAGAGGTGTCAGGCTCTGTATATCCTGCTGTGCCAGCCCTAGAGGTGCCAGGCTCTGTATATATCCCCCTGTGCCAGCCCTAGAGGTGCCAGGCTCTGTATATCCCCCTGTGCCAGCCCTAGAGGTGCCAGGCTCTGTATATCCCCCTGTGCCAGCCCTAGAGGTGCCAGGCTCTGTATATATCCCCCTGTGCCAGCCCTAGAGGTGCCAGGCTCTGTATATCCCCCTGTGCCAGCCCTAGAGGTGCCAGGCTCTGTATATCCCCCTGTGCCAGCCCCTAGAGGTGCCAGGCTCTGTATATCCCCCTGTGCCAGCCCTAGAGGTGCCAGGTTCTGTATATCCCCCTGTGCCAGCCCTAGAGGTGCCAGGCTCTGTATATCCCCCTGTGCCAGACCTAGAGGTGCCAGGCTCTGTATATTCCCCTGTGCCAGCCCTAGAGGTGCCAGGCTCTGTATATCCCCCCTGTGCTAGCCCTAGAGGTGCCAGGCTCTGTATATATCCCCCTGTGCCAGCCCTAGAGTAGCCAGGCTCTGTATATCACCCTGTACCAGACCTAGAGGTGCCAGGCTCTGTATATATCCCCCTGTGCCAGCCGTAGAGGTGCCAGGCTCTGTATATCCCCCTGTGCCAGCCCTAGAGGTGCAAGGCTCTGTATATCCCCCTGTGCCAGCCCTAGAGGTGCCAGGTTCTGTATATCCCCTGTGCCAGCCCTAGAAGTGCCAGGCTCTGTATATCCTCCTGTGCCAGCCCTAGAGGTGCCAGGCTCTGTGTATCCCCCTGTGCCAGCCCTAGAGGTGTCAGGCTTTGTATATCCCACTGTGCCAGCCCTAGAGGTGCCAGGCTCTGTGTATCCCCTGTGCCAGCCCTAGAGGTGCCAGGCTCTGTATATCCCCTGTGCCATCCCTAGAGGTGCCAGGCTCTGTATATCCCCCTGTGCCAGCCCTTGAGGTGCCAGGCTCTGTATATCCCCCTGTGCCAGCCCTAGAGGTGCCAGTCTCTGTATATCCCCCTGTGCCAGCCCTAGAGGTGCCATGCTGTGTATATCCCCCTGTGCCAGCCCTAGAGGTGCCAGGCTCTATATATCCCCCTGTGCCAGCCCTAGAGGTGCCAGGCTCTGTGTATCCCCCTGTGCCAGCCCTAGAGGTGCCAGGCTCTGTATATCCCCCTGTGCCATCCCTAGAGGTGCCAGGCTCTGTATATCCCCCTGTGCCAGCCCTTGAGGTGCCAGGCTCTGTATATCCCCCTGTGCCAGCCCTAGAGGTGCCAGGCTCTGTATATCCCCCTGTGCCAGCCCTAGAGGTGCCATGCTGTGTATATCCCCCTGTGCCAGCCCCTTGAGGTGCCAGGCTCTATATATCCCCCTGTGCCAGCCCTAGAGGTGCCAGGCTCTATATCCCCCTGTGCCAGCCCTAGAGGTGCCAGGCTCTGTATACCCCCCTGTGCCAGCCCTAGAGGTCCAAGGCTCTGTATACCCCCCTGTGCCAGCCCTAGAGGTGCCAGGCTCTGTATATCCCCCTGTGCCAGCCCTAGAGGTGCCAGGCTCTATATCCCCCTGTGCCAGCCCTAGAGGTGCCAGGCTCTGTATACCCCCCTGTGCCAGCCCTAGAGGTGCCAAGGCTCTGTATACCCCCCTTTGCCAGCACTAGAGGTGCCAGGCTCTGTATATTCCCCTTTGCCAGCCCTAGAGGTGCCAGGCTCTGTATATCCCCCTGTGCCAGCCCTAGAGGTGCCAGGCTCTGTATATCCCCCTGTGCCAGCCCAGAGGTGCCAGGCTCTGTATATCCCCCTGTGCCAGCCCTAGAGGTGCCATGTTACCTGTGTTCTGTTGATCCCAGATGCTGAGAGTTGGTTATTCGTGTCACAGACAGACAGAGAGTCAATGAGAATTCCATATACATAGAGGAGGGTAACGCCAAGCACTCACAATCATGTCTGTATGTCTGTCTCCACCTAGCTCTTTCTATCTTTCCTTCCCCCTCTCTCCTTCCCTCTCTCTGTATCTCTGCCCCCCTCTCTCTCTCTCTGTATCTCTGCCCTCTCTCTCTCTCTCTGTATCTCTGCCCCTCTCTCTCCCTCCTCTCTCTGCCCCTCTCTCTCCCTCCTCCCTCCGTATCTCTGCCCCTCTCTCCTCCCTCCACTCTCTGTATCTCTGCCCCTCTCTCTCCCTCCTCTCTCGGTATCTCTGCCCCCCTCTCTCCTCCTCTCTCTGTATCTCTGCCCCTCTCTCTCCCTCCTCTCTCTGTATCTCTGCCCCTCTCTCTCCCTCCTCTCTCTGTATCTCTGCCCCTCTCTCTCCCTCCTCTCTCTGTATCTCTGCCCCCCTCTCTCCGTATCTCTGCCCCTCTCTCTCCCTCCTCTCTCTGTATGTCTGCCCCCCCCTCTCTCTCTCTCTCTCTGTATCTCTGTCCCTCTCTCTGTATGTCTGCCCCCCCCCCCCCTCTCTCTCTCTCTCTGTATCTCTGTATCTCTGCCCCTCTCTCTCAGACCCTTGCTCTCTCTTCCATAATCATTAACTTTACTTAACCTATCTCCCCCTCTCCTGTTTGCTTGGACAGGGCTCAGTTTAAAAATTAAATCTCTTGTTACACAAGCTGTCTCTTGTCCCCTCTCCTGAATGTTTTACTGCCTCTGTCCATTGCGAAACAATAAAGATGGCTGTGTGAGACTGCCTCCCAATGAGAGACTGCCTTCCAATGAGTGAGACTGCCTTCCAATGAGTGAGACTGCCTTCCCAATGAGTGAGACTGCCTTCCCAATGAGTGAGACTGCCTTCCCAATGAGTGAGACTGCCTTCCAATGAGTGAGACTGCCTTCCCAATGAGTGAGACTGCCTTCCCAATGAGTGAGACTGCCTTCCCAATGAGTGAGACTGCCTTCCCAATGAGTGAGACTGCCTTCCAATGAGTGAGACTGCCTTCCAATGAGTGAGACTGCCTTCCCAATGAGTGAGACTGCCTTCCCAAAGAGTGAGACTGCCTTCCCAAAGAGTGAGACTGCCTTCCCAATGAGTGAGACTGCTTTCCCAATGAGTGAGACTGCCTTCCCAATGAGCGAGACTACCTTCCCAATGAGTGAGACTACCTTCCAATGAGTGAGACTGCCTTCCCAATGAGTGAGACTGCTTTCCCAATGAGTGACACTGCCTTCCCAATGAATGAGACTGCATTCCAATGAGTGAGACTGCCCTCCAATGAGCGAGACTACCTTCCCAATGAGAGAGACTGCCTTCCCAATGAATAAGACTGCCTTCCAATGAATGAGACTGCCCTCCAATGAGTGAGACTGTCTCCCAATGAGTGACACTGCCTTCCAATGAGTGAGACTGCCTCCCAATGAGTGAGACTGCCTTCCAATGAGTGAGACTGCCTTCCAATGAGCGAGACTGCCTTCCCAATGAGTGACACTGCCTCCCCAATGAGTGACACTGCCTCCCCAATGAGTGACACTGCCTCCCCAATGAGTGACACTGCCTCCCCAATGAGTGACACTGCCTCCCCAATGAGTGACACTGCCTCCCAATGAGTGACACTGCCTCCCCAATGAGTGACACTGCCTCCCCAATGAGTGACACAGCCTCCCAATGAGTGACACAGCCTCCCAATGAGTGACACTGCCTCCCCAATGAGTGACACTGCCTCCCCAATGAGTGACACTGCCTCCTCAATGAGTGACACTGCCTCCCAATGAGTGACACTGCCTCCCCAATGAGTGACACTGCCTCCCCAATGAGTGACACTGCCTCCCAATGAGTGACACTGCCTCCCAATGAGTGACACTGCCTCCCCAATGAGTGACACTGCCTCCCCAATGAGTGACACTGCCTCCCAATGAGTGACACTGCCTCCCAATGAGTGACACTGCCTCCCCAATGAGTGACACTGCCTCCCCAATGAGTGACACTGCCTCCCAATGAGTGACACTGCCTCCCCAATGAGTGACACTGCCTCCCCAATGAGTGACACTGCCTCCCCATGAGTGACACTGCCTCCCCAATGAGTGACACTGCCTCCCCAATGAGTGACACTGCCTCCCAATGAGTGACACTGCCTCCCAAATGAGTGACACTGCCTCCCAATGAGCGAGACTGCCTCCCAATGAGCGAGACTGCCTCCCAATGAGTGACACTGCCTCCCAATGAGTGACACTGCCTCCCCAATGAGTGACACTGCCTCCCCAATGAGTGACACTGCCTCCCCAATGAGTGACACTGCCTCCCCAATGAGTGACACTGCCTTCCCAATGAGTGACACTGCCTCCCCAATGAGTGACACTGCCTCCCAATGAGTGACACTGCCTCCCCAATGAGTGACACTGCCTCCCCAATGAGTGACACTGCCTCCCAATGAGCGAGACTGCCTCCCAATGAGTGACACTGCCTCCCCAATGAGTGACACTGCCTCCCCAATGAGTGACACTGCCTCCCAGTGAGTGACACTGCCTCCCCAATGAGTGACACTGCCTCCCCAATGAGTGACACTGCCTCCCAATGAGTGACACTGCCTCCCAATGAGTGACACTGCCTCCCAGTGAGTTACACTGCCTCCCCAATGAGTGACACTGCCTCCCAGTGAGTGACACTGCCTCCCCAATGAGTGACACTGCCTCCCCAATGAGTGACACTGCCTCCCAATGAGTGACACTGCCTCCCAACGTAGCCCTTGTACCCCTTGGTACTGAAACTACCCGTGGTGCTATCACCTGTTTGGCTGTCAGGAGGCCTGAGCCTCCGCCACTGGGAACCTTGGATACACCTCATTTCACGGTGTAGCGCCTAACAGTATTTGACTATACCCAGATTATATACCCTCCACATAACACAACACAGCTGTCAAGGTATAACCCAGCAATAACACCTCCCGAGTACCGGAGCGCCTGGGCACTTAACCCCTGGGTGTCCACAAGCTATTCTCTCCGCCACAGAGTGTGTGTGGGATAGCGCACTTCTCTTTGTGTCGGGGCCCGTTGGGGAACGTGTACAATACCTCCCTGGTCTCAGTCCAGACCAACTATTGAAACTTCTTGAATCCACAGCTTGGTTCCGTGCCGGGATCTGCTGCTCCTCTCCTGGGTGGATCCTTAGGCCGATGCCTCTGGACGGGCCTCCAGCCGGCTGGTACCCCTATACATAGTCTCTATCCATGAATCTGGATTCGCTCACGTGCAACAGGCCTCACTTCCCTTCCAGGCAATGTCCTGCAGCATATCTCTCTCTCTCACTACTGGGAAGGCTCCCTACCTGAGGCCTTTCCCTACAGTATGCACAGCCCACAGTATCTACTGGGACTCAGGGGATCTATCTGGGACCTTGGGGGATATCTGGCCTAGTCCAAGAGAGCACTGCTCCCTGGACCCTACCTGCACCCTCTCTGTCCGGATCCTGACTCACCTCTGTGCTCCCAGCACGCGGAAATTTATATTTTCCCCTTCCAGGGGAAACAGCAGTCCCATTGGCTGTTGTGGGTTACATGGTCCACCTCCCTAAGCAGTATGGGAGTAGTAGTTCCCCACAGAGCCCTTGTCTATTGCCGCCACGTGCGCTAACTACACTGCGCATGCGCGACCCATTCAATGGCTGCCGCAACCTTCTTCGCGCATGCGCGAACCTCCGCCGTCGCCCTCCCCCAACATCCCCGTGCAGCAGCGGAGGTAAGGAAGGGAAACGGAAGACCGGGGGACCTGGCTACATATGTATATGTCACGGCATACAGTACACCAATGGAGTGTCCCCAAAGTACATTGGTTGCCAGGCACCAATACCCTGATGTCCTTCTCCCAATGTCAGGCCCCACCCCAAAAGTGTAGGAGATAGCGCTATCCCGTGGAGTGTTGGTGCACTTGGTTGAGGTACCTGCCAAGTACTCCAGTACTCGGTGCGGCTGACTTAGCAACAAGGATCCGCTGATCCAGCGCCGTCGCCGTCCGCGATGGGGCCGCCTCCACGTGGGGTGAATTCCGGCGTGGATAATATCACCATACAGAGTCTCTTACACGGAGGTGGTCGGGTCCCAGACCACAGGCCACAATCACCGTGCGGCGTCTTCACTGTGTCCCTAACACTAGTCAGTAAAATGGGGAAGCATCCCTAGCTAAGAGGGCCTTCCCTGAAGCAACCTCAAGATACTGTGAGCTGGGGCCAAGCTGGGGCCTAAGGGGGGGGGGGAGAGGGGAGATCAGGCCTAGTCCAGGGAAGCACTGCTCCCTGGACACTACCTGCTCCTCTGAGGTCCCTCTTCCGACTGGTGTGGTCTCCTGAGTGCGCCAAATGTATTTTCTTGCCTCTGCCGAAAATCTGAGGACCCTATTGGCCATAACAGCCCATGTGCTGTGCAGCCCCTGGGGCTGCTGGGAATTGTAGTCCCCCGCAGAGCCTTGAGTGTAATGGCTGCCGCTTGCAAGGCCTGCTGCGCATGTGCGAGGAGTTGCAAGATGTCCGCCGCACTTACAAACCTAGTGCGCATGCGCGAATAGCACTGAGCATGCGCGTCCACAATTAAGATGGCGGCGCCCTGCACCGGGAGCCGCCGGCGACTCGCTCGCCTCCCCAATCTGCCCTGCTCTCACCGCCCCTCCCGGCACCCGGCGGACGTACCCGGCGGACGCACCCGCGGCCCTCCGCAGCAACCAGAGGTAAGGGGAAGCCGACAGGGATACCCAAAGGGGAGACCTGGCAACATATGGATTCCACCTTTTCCTTAAAAAAATCAGCAAAGTCCTGAGGTGAGATGGAGGAGGAAGAAGAGGAGGCAGCCGAGGGTGGTCTGGGTAGGGAGTCAAAGACAGAGAAGAGTTGGCGTGGGTTAGACTTGTGTGTGTTGATTAGTGAAGAAAAGTAGGTTTGTTTTGCCTGCGAGAGGGCAGAGTTGAAACAGAATTGTGTCTGTGTGTGTACGTCTATGTGTGTGTGTTTGAGTGTGTGTTTGTATGTATGTGTGTATGTCTATATGTACGTATGTGTGTGAGTGTGTAAAATATATATGTATAGAAATATGTAAACGTTATCGAATAGAGGAAAATATAACAAGAACAAAGAACAAACAATATAAACATCTTACATATTATTATTCATTTTATGAAAGTATAACATGAAGGTAATAGCTTGTTAGGTTCAAAGCAGTTTAATTATTTTGATAATGACCATAAACTCTTGAAAATAGATGAATACAAGTTTATGAAAATGGTATAAATATAATGAATTGGAATCAGGCAGCTACAAGACACCTTTGTCCCTTCTCCAGCTGTCGAAAGGACCCCTGCATAGGTCTCAGGGCGGAAGTGAATGCCGCAGTAACAGTAAGCAGCGTCAATGCCAGTAGCGTAAACAGGAAGTGATGCCTTACCAACGTCTTCTTTCTTGGTGCGTGTCAAAACCCCGGAAGTGTGACAAACCTGCCGGCCTGTCGTGCGTTCCACATAGCGGAAGTGAAGCATCGCTGGCTGCCCCGGAGACGGAAGTCGGGTCATCCCATCCACCCTCCCCCCCTCGCCCGGAAGTCACCCCGGTTGCCCGTTGGTCTGTTGGAGGTTCCGCGGGTTTCTCGGTGTCTCCGGTTAGCAAAGAAACCAGAGGTCACAGGTGAGAGGTTAGGGGGGAACCTGTGAGAGAGAGAGGGGCAGCAGGGGGGGTTCAAGTTATATTAAAATTATATTCAAATATATACATACAGTATTAAAATATATATATATATATATATATATATATATATATATATATATACACACGCCTATACGTATATCTCTACCTGCATCATGTGACATTTTTATGTCGTGTGTGTGTGTATATATATATATATAGCAACTGTAAATATTCCTGTATATTCATTTGCATGTCTTAGACAGGTCTGCAACCCTGTCTTTCCCCATTGTCACCCAGCAAACAGCACACACACATATATATATATATATATATATATATATATATATATATATATATATGCAAATCACACACACACATATATATATATATATATATATATATATATATGCAAATATGTAAATATAACTGTATGCTCATCTGCATGTCTTTATATATATATATATATATATATATATATATATATATATATATATATATATACACATATTCACATATTCACACAAGCGCCTATACGTATATCTCTACCTGCATCATGTGACATTTTTATGTCGTGTGTATATATATATATATATATATATATATATATATATATAGCAAATGTAAATATACTGTATGCTCATTTGCTATATGCTTTGCTGTGGAGGGTTTTTGTCACTTTTTTTACTCACCTTAACTTAACTCAGTATGGTATGTGTGTATATATATATATATATATATATATATATATATATATATATATATATATATAGCAAATGGAAATATTACTGTATGCTCATTTGCATGTCTTAGACAGGTCTGCAACCCCGCCTTTATATATATATATATATATATATATATAAAAAACGACAAACGACAAACAAAAGCACCAACTCCATAGCACGTAACTGCTTAAAAATAAAGATACATTTATTTAAAATATCAGCAACCCATAAGAAATGCAAATAAATGTATCTTTTTTTTGAAGCAGTTACGTGCTATGGAGTTGGCGCTTTTGTTTGTCGTTTTTTCCATAGATCCAAAGTGGTTGGCTATACCACTCTTTTTAAGCTGCCAAGACGCTCCCTGGATCTGCTACTGGGACTATACATCTCTCTGGATTTCTTCTGTTTTTTTGAGTGGAACATTTATTTTGGACTTTATCTTATCACTATCACGTTGTAGATTTAATTAGGTTAAATTGTAGTAATTACATTTTTTATTATTAATTTAATTTATATGTTATTATAAGGCTGAGTCCATAGAGGGGTGAGCAGTTCAGAGCCGCGCTGAGGCTCGCCTGCTGAAATCTGCGCGGTTTCATGCCCATGCAGACAAGCCAGCGTGCGCTATCGGGAGGCAGAGGGAGGCGGGGCAGTGATGTCGCTTGGCCAATCGCCCGCGACGCACCGACGTCACGGCGCCGTGACGTTGACGCTGCTCCGCGCTGATTGGATGTTTTCAGCCGACAGCGCGCTGAAAAACAGCTTGGCTGTTGGCTGAAAAATCCAACGCCTCAGTACGCCTGCGGACGCTCGCGTGAGCCCCCTCTAAAGACATCCTCATTGAGGATGCAGGGGCTCAGCGCGGAGCGTCCGCACGGCTCAGCGCGGCCTGTCCTTCTATGGACTCGGCCTAAGAGTCGGAGAGAATGGGGCGTGCAGAGTCGGAGAGAATGGGGCGTGCAGAGTCGGAGAGAATGGGGCGTGCAGAGTCGGAGAGAATGGGGCGTGCAGAGTCGGAGAGAATGGGGCGTGCAGAGTCGGAGAGAATGGGGCGTGCAGAGTCGGAGAGAATGGGGCGTGCAGAATATTTGAATGCTAAAGTCTGCATATGATCCTGGTGCATCCTTAGGGATATGAATGTGCATAGCGTCAGAGCGGATATAGCTACGTGCTCTTTCAAGGGGAGAGAATCGGGGTGTCCTGCCGAACGCTCCCAGCCCTACGCGTTTCGACTTGCGCCTTCTTCTGGGAGCGGTGACTACATCGGGAGCGACGGGCAGCTTTAAAGAAGTTTGCGCGCGCCAAAGAGCAATTGCTACTGATTGCCACTGCACACCAGCTGTGCCGAAAATCCGCCCCCACAGGCCTGGAGCGGGGGGGGGGGCAATCGGCTGAACTAATGGCGTTGGCGTCATCACGTATCCGTCGTCGTCGTCATAGCAACCCGCGAAGGCTTAATTCTTTCGTCTTAGGCATCGGGAAAGGGTATACAGCACATGGATTAACTTCGCCGGTGAAGATGCACTCGGCGATCTGACTTAGTCGGAAATACAATCACTGTAGATAAGGGATTATCTCGGAACGTCGGTGCTGGTCCAAATGTTGACTCGTCGTCATAGCAACCCATGTGGGGATAAAAAAAGGACAGTTCAGGAGTGGATTTAAATCCAGGTCTGCGCTGTCCCTGCCGTAGGCTGCCTTCATTCAGGCCATGCGGGGAAGGTAAAGGGAAGAACCCATTTCATTCCCAGAGGGTGATCATTTTATTCTTCTCAAAACAAAACAAGATATTACAAATCCACCCCAAGGGAAATGTTGGTAATGGGGACTAGATGCAGAAACAGTAGTCCACAAGGAAGACGAACAGACTAGTAAATTAAATGAGTGAAAGGGAGAATTCATAATAAACATGGAAAAACCTTAATAGTCATTTAAACCATTAGGGAGCACGGCGTCCATGTGAATGATCCATCGGGACTCTCTGCGTGATAACGCTTGTTCAGATCCCCGCCACGTATTCCCAAAGGTACTTTTTCGATTGCAGAAGCCAGCACAAGTGTGGGATCAGAGTTGAGTTTGCGCAGGAAGTGCCTCGCTACTGACGTGATCGTGTTGCACGACTGGAGGTCTCGCTTGGCGTTCTTAATGTTCCCGCTATGCTCCAAAACTCGGAACCTTCTGGAGTGGTCATACCAATATACGGGGGCATTAGATGCAATATATTATATTACCCCTTTCGTTTTTTTCTACACTGAGACAGAAACGCTGAAATTACGCCGCTCGTGTAACCCGGACATGGGAAGCAGCCCGTGGTGGCGAGCTCCCATCGCCCGCCACACCCAGAAAACGTAACGCGCAAATATAACGTCGCATGAAAACCGGTACAAGTAGCAAAGCAGACTGAAACGGAGGGCGTCATTTCAGGTGTGTGTGTGTGTGTGTGTGTGTGTGTGTGTGTGTGTGTGTGTGTGTGTGTTTCATCCAGCAGTGGGGAGACACAGGCTGAAGGTGGTGATATATATTTATATGTACGTGGGGAAGAGAGGCTGTAACCGCAGTACCTGGGAGATCATTGGGGAGACCTCATCCAGCAGTGGGGAGACACGGGCTGAAGGTGGTGATATATATTTATATGTACGTGGGGAAGAGAGGCTGTAACCGCAGTACCTGGGAGATCATTGGGGAGGCCTCATCCAGCAGTGGGGAGACACGGGCTGAAGGTGGTGATATATATTTATATGTACGTGGGGAAGAGAGGCTGTAACCGCAGTGCCTGGGAGATCATTGGGGAGGCCTCATCCAGCAGTGGGGAGACACGGGCTGAAGGTGGGATATATATTTATATGTACGTGGGGAAGAGAGGCTGTAACCGCAGTACCTGGGAGATCATTGGGGAGGCCTCATCCAGCAGTGGGGAGACACGGGCTGAAGGTGGGATATATATTTATATGTACGTGGAGAAGAGAGGCTGTAACCGCAGTACCTGGGAGATCATTGGGGAGGCCTCATCCAGCAGTGGGGAGACACGGGCTGAAGGTGGTGATATATATTTATATGTACGTGGGGAAGAGAGGCTGTAACCGCAGTACCTGGGAGATCATTGGGGAGGCCTCATCCAGCAGTGGGGAGACACGGGCTGAAGGTGGTGATATATATTTATATGTACGTGGAGAAGAGAGGCTGTAACCGCAGTACCTGGGAGATCATTGGGGAGGCTTCATCCAGCAGTGGGGAGACACGGGCTGAAGGTGGTGATATATATTTATATGTACGTGGGGAAGAGAGGCTGTAACCACAGTACCTGGGAGATCATTGGGGGGGCTTCATCCAGCAGTGGGGAGACACGGGCTGAAGGTGGTGATATATATTTATATGTACGTGGAGAAGAGAGGCTGTAACCGCAGTACCTGGGAGATCATTGGGGAGGCCTCATCCAGCAGTGGGGAGACACGGGCTGAAGGTGGTGATATATATTTATATGTACGTGGAGAAGAGAGGCTGTAACCGCAGTACCTGGGAGATCATTGGGGAGGCTTCATCCAGCAGTGGGGAGACACGGGCTGAAGGTGGTGATATATATTTATATGTACGTGGAGAAGAGAGGCTGTAACCGCAGTACCTGGGAGATCATTGGGAGGCCTCATCCAGCAGTGGGGAGACACGGGCTGAAGGTGGTGATATATATTTATATGTACGTGGAGAAGAGAGGCTGTAACCGCAGTACCTGGGAGATCATTGGGGAGGCTTCATCCAGCAGTGGGGAGACACGGGCTGAAGGTGGTGATATATATTTATATGTACGTGGAGAAGAGAGGCTGTAACCGCAGTACCTGGGAGATCATTGGGAGGCCTCATCCAGCAGTGGGGAGACACGGGCTGAAGGTGGTGATATATATTTATATGTACGTGGAGAAGAGAGGCTGTAACCGCAGTACCTGGGAGATCATTGGGGAGGCCTCATCCAGCAGTGGGGAGACACGGGCTGAAGGTGGTGATATATATTTATATGTACGTGGAGAAGAGAGGCTGTAACCGCAGTACCTGGGAGATCATTGGGAGGCCTCATCCAGCAGTGGGGAGACACGGGCTGAAGGTGGTGATATATATTTATATGTACGTGGAGAAGAGAGGCTGTAACCACAGTACCTGGGAGATCATTGGGGGGGCTTCATCCAGCAGTGGGGAGACACGGGCTGAAGGTGGGGATATATATTTATATGTACGTGTAGAAGAGAGGCTGTAACCGCAGTACCTGGGAGATCGTTGGGGAGGCCTCATCCAGCAGTGGGGAGACACGGGCTGAAGATGGTGATATATATTTATATGTACGTGGAGAAGAGAGGCTGTAACCGCAGTACCTGGGAGATCATTGGGGAGGCCTCATCCAGCAGTGGGGAGACACGGGCTGAAGGTGGGGATATATATTTATATGGTACGTGGGGAAGAGAGGCTGTAACCGCAGTACCTGGGAGATCATTGGGGAGGCCTCATCCAGCAGTGGGGAGACACAGGCTGAAGGTGGTGATATATATTTATATGTACGTGGAGAAGAGAGGCTGTAACCGCAGTAACTGGGAGATCATTGGGGAGGCCTCATCCAGCAGTGGGGAGACACGGGCTGAAGGTGGTGATATATATTTATATGTATGTGGGGAAGAGAGGCTGTAACCGCAGTACCTGGAGGATCATTGGGGAGGCCTCATCCAGCAGTGGGGAGACACGGGGTGACGGTGGTGATATATATTTATATGTACATGGAGAAGAGAGGCTGTAACCGCAGTACCTGGGAGATCATTGGGGAGGCCTCATCCAGCAGTGGGGAGACACGGGCTGAAGGTGGGATATATATTTATATGTACGTGGGGAAGAGAGGCTGTAACCGCAGTACCTGGGAGATCATTGGGGAGGCCTCATCCAGCAGTGGGGAGACACGGGCTGAAGGTGGTGATATATATTTATATGTACGTGGAGAAGAGAGGCTGTAACCGCAGTACCTGGGAGATCACTGGGGAGGCCTCATCCAGCAGTGGGGAGACACAGGCTGAAGGTGGTGATATATATTTATATGTACGTGGAGAAGAGAGGCTGTAACCGCAGTACCTGGGAGATCATTGGGGAGGCCTCATCCAGCAGTGGGGAGACACAGGCTGAAGGTGGTGATATATATTTATATGTACGTGGAGAAGAGAGGCTGTAACCGCAGTATCTGGGAGATCATTGGGGAGGCCTCATCCAGCAGTGGGGAGACACGGGCTGAAGGTGGTGATATATATTTATATGTACGTGGAGAAGAGAGGCTGTAACCGCAGTACCTGGGAGATCATTGGGGAGGCCTCATCCAGCAGTGGGGAGACACGGGCTGAATGTGGGGTTATATATTTATATGTACGTGGAGAAGAGAGGCTGTAACCGCAGTACCTGGGAGATCATTGGGGAGGCTTCATCCAGCAGTGGGGAGACACGGGCTGAAGGTGGTGATATATATATTTATATGTACGTGGAGAAGAGAGGCTGTAACCGCAGTACCTGGGAGATCATTGGGGAGGCCTCATCCAGCAGTGGGGAGACACGGGCTGAAGGTGGGATATATATTTATATGTATGTGGGGAAGAGAGGCTGTAACCGCAGTACCTGGGAGATCATTGGGGAGGCCTCATCCAGCAGTGGGGAGACACGGGCTGAAGGTGGTGATATATATATTTATATGTACGTGGAGAAGAGAGGCTGTAACCGCAGTACCTGGGAGATCATTGGGGAGGCCTCATCCAGCAGTGGGGAGACGCGGGCTGAAGGTGGGATATATATTTATATGTACGTGGGGAAGAGAGGCTGTAACCGCAGTACCTGGGGGATCATTGGGGAGGCCTCATCCAGCAGTGGGGAGACACGGGCTGAAGGTGGGATATATATTTATATGTACGTGGAGAAGAGAGGCTGTAACTGCAGTACCTGGGGGATCATTGGGGAGGCCTCATCCAGCAGTGGGGAGACGCGGGCTGAAGGTGGGATATATATTTATATGTACGTGGGGAAGAGAGGCTGTAACCGCAGTACCCGGGAGATCATTGGGGAGGCCTCATCCAGCAGTGGGGAGACACGGGCTGAAGGTGGTGATATATATATTTATATGTACGTGGAGAAGAGGCTGTAACGGCAGTACCCGGGAGATCATTGGGGAGGCCTCATCCAGCAGTGGGGAGACACGGGCTGAAGGTGGTGATATATATTTATATGTACGTGGAGAAGAGAGGCTGTAACCGCAGTACCTGGGAGATCATTGGGAGGCCTCATCCAGCAGTGGGGAGACACGGGCTGAAGGTGGTGATATATATTTATATGTACGTGGAGAAGAGAGGCTGTAACCGCAGTACCTGGGAGATCATTGGGAGGCCTCATCCAGCAGTGGGGAGACACGGGCTGAAGGTGGTGATATATATTTATATGTACGTGGAGAAGAGAGGCTGTAACCGCAGTACCTGGGAGATCATTGGGGAGGCTTCATCCAGCAGTGGGGAGACACGGGCTGAAGGTGGTGATATATATTTATATGTACGTGGAGAAGAGAGGCTGTAACCGCAGTACCTGGGAGATCATTGGGGAGGCCTCATCCAGCAGTGGGGAGACACGGGCTGAAGGTGGTGATATATATTTATATGTACGTGGAGAAGAGAGGCTGTAACCGCAGTACCTGGGAGATCATTGGGGAGGCCTCATCCAGCAGTGGGGAGACACGGGCTGAAGGTGGTGATATATATTTATATGTACGTGGAGAAGAGAGGCTGTAACCGCAGTACCTGGGAGATCATTGGGGAGGCTTCATCCAGCAGTGGGGAGACACGGGCTGAAGGTGGTGATATATATTTATATGTACGTGGAGAAGAGAGGCTGTAACCGCAGTACCTGGGAGATCATTGGGGAGGCCTCATCCAGCAGTGGGGAGACACGGGCTGAAGGTGGTGATATATATTTATATGTACGTGGAGAAGAGAGGCTGTAACCGCAGTACCTGGGAGATCATTGGGAGGCCTCATCCAGCAGTGGGGAGACACGGGCTGAAGGTGGTGATATATATTTATATGTACGTGGAGAAGAGAGGCTGTAACCACAGTACCTGGGAGATCATTGGGGGGGCTTCATCCAGCAGTGGGGAGACACGGGCTGAAGGTGGGGATATATATTTATATGTACGTGTAGAAGAGAGGCTGTAACCGCAGTACCTGGGAGATCGTTGGGGAGGCCTCATCCAGCAGTGGGGAGACACGGGCTGAAGATGGTGATATATATTTATATGTACGTGGAGAAGAGAGGCTGTAACCGCAGTACCTGGGAGATCATTGGGGAGGCCTCATCCAGCAGTGGGGAGACACGGGCTGAAGGTGGGGATATATATTTATATGGTACGTGGGGAAGAGAGGCTGTAACCGCAGTACCTGGGAGATCATTGGGGAGGCCTCATCCAGCAGTGGGGAGACACAGGCTGAAGGTGGTGATATATATTTATATGTACGTGGAGAAGAGAGGCTGTAACCGCAGTAACTGGGAGATCATTGGGGAGGCCTCATCCAGCAGTGGGGAGACACGGGCTGAAGGTGGTGATATATATTTATATGTACGTGGGGAAGAGAGGCTGTAACCGCAGTACCTGGAGGATCATTGGGGAGGCCTCATCCAGCAGTGGGGAGACACGGGGTGAAGGTGGTGATATATATTTATATGTACATGGAGAAGAGAGGCTGTAACCGCAGTACCTGGGAGATCATTGGGGAGGCCTCATCCAGCAGTGGGGAGACACGGGCTGAAGGTGGGATATATATTTATATGTACGTGGGGAAGAGAGGCTGTAACCGCAGTACCTGGGAGATCATTGGGGGGGGCCTCATCCAGCAGTGGGGAGACACGGGCTGAAGGTGGTGATATATATTTATATGTACGTGGAGAAGAGAGGCTGTAACCGCAGTACCTGGGAGATCACTGGGGAGGCCTCATCCAGCAGTGGGGAGACACGGGCTGAAGGTGGTGATATATATTTATATGTACGTGGAGAAGAGAGGCTGTAACCGCAGTACCTGGGAGATCATTGGGGAGGCCTCATCCAGCAGTGGGGAGACACGGGCTGAAGGTGGTGATATATATTTATATGTACGTGGAGAAGAGAGGCTGTAACCGCAGTACCTGGGAGATCACTGGGGAGGCCTCATCCAGCAGTGGGGAGACACAGGCTGAAGGTGGTGATATATATTTATATGTACGTGGAGAAGAGAGGCTGTAACCGCAGTACCTGGGAGATCATTGGGGAGGCCTCATCCAGCAGTGGGGAGACACAGGCTGAAGGTGGTGATATATATTTATATGTACGTGGAGAAGAGAGGCTGTAACCGCAGTATCTGGGAGATCATTGGGGAGGCCTCATCCAGCAGTGGGGAGACACGGGCTGAAGGTGGTGATATATATTTATATGTACGTGGAGAAGAGAGGCTGTAACCGCAGTACCTGGGAGATCATTGGGGAGGCCTCATCCAGCAGTGGGGAGACACGGGCTGAATGTGGGGTTATATATTTATATGTACGTGGAGAAGAGAGGCTGTAACCGCAGTACCTGGGAGATCATTGGGGAGGCTTCATCCAGCAGTGGGGAGACACGGGCTGAAGGTGGTGATATATATATTTATATGTACGTGGAGAAGAGAGGCTGTAACCGCAGTACCCGGGAGATCATTGGGGAGGCCTCATCCAGCAGTGGGGAGACACGGGCTGAAGGTGGGATATATATTTATATGTATGTGGGGAAGAGAGGCTGTAACCGCAGTACCTGGGAGATCATTGGGGAGGCCTCATCCAGCAGTGGGGAGACACGGGCTGAAGGTGGTGATATATATATTTATATGTACGTGGAGAAGAGAGGCTGTAACCGCAGTACCTGGGAGATCATTGGGGAGGCCTCATCCAGCAGTGGGGAGACGCGGGCTGAAGGTGGGATATATATTTATATGTACGTGGGGAAGAGAGGCTGTAACCGCAGTACCTGGGGGATCATTGGGGAGGCCTCATCCAGCAGTGGGGAGACACGGGCTGAAGGTGGGATATATATTTATATGTACGTGGAGAAGAGAGGCTGTAACTGCAGTACCTGGGGGATCATTGGGGAGGCCTCATCCAGCAGTGGGGAGACACGGGCTGAAGGTGGGATATATATTTATATGTACGTGGAGAAGAGAGGCTGTAACTGCAGTACCTGGGGGATCATTGGGGAGGCCTCATCCAGCAGTGGGGAGACGCGGGCTGAAGGTGGGATATATATTTATATGTACGTGGGGAAGAGAGGCTGTAACCGCAGTACCCGGGAGATCATTGGGGAGGCCTCATCCAGCAGTGGGGAGACACGGGCTGAAGGTGGTGATATATATATTTATATGTACGTGGAGAAGAGGCTGTAACGGCAGTACCCGGGAGATCATTGGGGAGGCCTCATCCAGCAGTGGGGAGACACGGGCTGAAGGTGGTGATATATATTTATATGTACGTGGGGAAGAGAGGCTGTAACCGCAGTACCTGGGAGATCATTGGGGAGGCTTCATCCAGCAGTGGGGAGACACGGGCTGAAGGTGGTGATATATATTTATATGTACGTGGGGAAGAGAGGCTGTAACCGCAGTACCTGGGAGATCACTGGGGAGGCCTCATCCAGCAGTGGGGAGACACGGGCTGAAGGTGGTGATATATATTTATATGTACGTGGAGAAGAGAGGCTGTAACCGCAGTACCTGGGAGATCATTGGGGAGGCCTCATCCAGCAGTGGGGAGACACGGGCTGAAGGTGGTGATATATATTTATGTGTATGTGGAGAAGAGGGGCTGTAACCGCAGTACCTGGGAGATCAGTGGGGAGACATGGGCTGAAGGTGGGATATATATTTATATGTACGTGGAGAAGAGAGGCTGTAACTGCAGTACCTGGGAGATCACTGGGGGGGGCCTCATCCAGCAGTGGGGAGACACGGGCTGAAGGTGGTGATATATATTTATATGTACGTGGAGAAGAGAGGCTGTAACCGCAGTACCTGGGAGATCATTGGGGAGGCCTCATCCAGCAGTGGGGAGACACGGGCTGAAGGTGGGGTTATATATTTATATGTATGTGGAGAAGAGAGGCTGTAACCGCAGTACCTGGGAGATCATTGGGGAGGCCTCATCCAGCAGTGGGGAGACACGGGCTGAAGGTGGTGATATATATTTATATGTACGTGGAGAAGAGAGGCTGTAACCGCAGTACCTGGGAGATCATTGGGGAGGCCTCATCCAGCAGTGGGGAGACACGGGCTGAAGGTGGGATATATATTTATATGTATGTGGGGAAGAGAGGCTGTAACCGCAGTACCTGGGAGATCATTGGGGAGGCCTCATCCAGCAGTGGGGAGACACGGGCTGAAGGTGGTGATATATATATTTATATGTACGTGGAGAAGAGAGGCTGTAACCGCAGTACCTGGGAGATCATTGGGGAGGCCTCATCCAGCAGTGGGGAGACACGGGCTGAAGGTGGGATATATATTTATATGTACGTGGAGAAGAGGGGCTGTAACCGCAGTACCTGGGAGATCATTGGGGAGGCCTCATCCAGCAGTGGGGAGACACGGGCTGAAGGTGGTGATATATATTTATATGTACGTGGGGAAGAGAGGCTGTAACCGCAGTACCCGGGAGATCATTGGGGAGGCCTCATCCAGCAGTGGGGAGACGCGGGCTGAAGGTGGGATATATATTTATATGTACGTGGGGAAGAGAGGCTGTAACCGCAGTACCTGGGAGATCATTGGGGAGGCCTCATCCAGCAGTGGGGAGACACGGGCTGAAGGTGGTGATATATATTTATATGTACGTGGGGAAGAGAGGCTGTAACCGCAGTACCCGGGAGATCATTGGGGAGGCCTCATCCAGCAGTGGGGAGACACGGGCTGAAGGTGGTGATATATATTTATATGTACGTGGGGAAGAGAGGCTGTAACCGCAGTACCCGGGAGATCATTGGGGAGGCCTCATCCAGCAGTGGGGAGACGCGGGCTGAAGGTGGGATATATATTTATATGTACGTGGGGAAGAGAGGCTGTAACCGCAGTACCCGGGAGATCATTGGGGAGGCCTCATCCAGCAGTGGGGAGACGCGGGCTGAAGGTGGGATATATATTTATATGTACGTGGGGAAGAGAGGCTGTAACCGCAGTACCCGGGAGATCATTGGGGAGGCCTCATCCAGCAGTGGGGAGACACGGGCTGAAGGTGGTGATATATATTTATATGTACGTGGGGAAGAGAGGCTGTAACCGCAGTACCCGGGAGATCATTGGGGAGGCCTCATCCAGCAGTGGGGAGACACGGGCTGAAGGTGGTGATATATATTTATATGTACGTGGGGAAGAGAGGCTGTAACCGCAGTACCCGGGAGATCATTGGGGAGGCCTCATCCAGCAGTGGGGAGACGCGGGCTGAAGGTGGGATATATATTTATATGTACGTGGGGAAGAGAGGCTGTAACCGCAGTACCCGGGAGATCATTGGGGAGGCCTCATCCAGCAGTGGGGAGACACGGGCTGAAGGTGGTGATATATATATTTATATGTACGTGGAGAAGAGGCTGTAACGGCAGTACCCGGGAGATCATTGGGGAGGCCTCATCCAGCAGTGGGGAGACACGGGCTGAAGGTGGTGATATATATTTATATGTACGTGGAGAAGAGGCTGTAACCGCAGTACCTGGGAGATCATTGGGGAGGCCTCATCCAGCAGTGGGGAGACACGAGCTGAAGGTGGTGATATATATTTATATGTACGTGGGGAAGAGAGGCTGTAACCGCAGTACCTGGGAGATCACTGGGGAGGCCTCATCCAGCAGTGGGGAGACACGGGCTGAAGGTGGTGATATATATTTATATGTACGTGGAGAAGAGAGGCTGTAACCGCAGTACCTGGGAGATCATTGGGGAGGCCTCATCCAGCAGTGGGGAGACACGGGCTGAAGGTGGTGATATATATTTATATGTACGTGGAGAAGAGAGGCTGTAACCGCAGTACCTGGGAGATCAGTGGGGAGACCTCATCCAGCAGTGGGGAGACACGGGCTGAAGGTGGGATATATATTTATATGTACGTGGAGAAGAGAGGCTGTAACTGCAGTACCTGGGAGATCACTGGGGGGGGCCTCATCCAGCAGTGGGGAGACACGGGCTGAAGGTGGTGATATATATTTATATGTACGTGGGGTAGAGAGGCTGTAACCGCAGTACCCGGGAGATCATTGGGGAGGCCTCATCCAGCAGTGGGGAGACGCGGGCTGAAGGTGGGATATATATTTATATGTACGTGGGGAAGAGAGGCTGTAACCGCAGTACCTGGGAGATCATTGGGGAGGCCTCATCCAGCAGTGGGAGACACGGGCTGAAGGTGGGATATATATTTATATGTACGTGGAGAAGAGGCTGTAACCGCAGTACCTGGGAGATCATTGGGGAGGCCTCATCCAGCAGTGGGGAGACACGGGCTGAAGGTGGGGATATATATTTATATGTACGTGGAGAAGAGGCTGTAACCGCAGTACCTGGGAGATCATTGGGGAGGCCTCATCCAGCAGTGGGGAGACACGGGCTGAAGGTGGTGATATATATTTATATGTACGTGGGGAAGAGAGGCTGTAACCGCAGTAACTGGGAGATCATTGGGGAGGCCTCATCCAGCAGTGGGGAGACACGGGCTGAAGGTGGTGATATATATTTATATGTACGTGGGGAAGAGAGGCTGTAACCACAGTACCTGGGAGATCATTGGGGAGGCTTCATCCAGCAGTGGGGAGACACGGGCTGAAGGTGGTGATGTATATTTATATGTACGTGGAGAAGAGAGGCTGTAACCGCAGTACCTGGGAGATCATTGGGGAGGCCTCATCCAGCAGTGGGGAGACACGGGCTGAAGGTGGTGATATATATTTATATGTACGTGGGGAAGAGAGGCTGTAACCGCAGTACCTGGAGGATCATTGGGGAGGCCTCATCCAGCAGTGGGGAGACACGGGGTGAAGGTGGTGATATATATTTATATGTATATGGAGAAGAGAGGCTGTAACCGCAGTACCTGGGAGATCATTGGGGAGGCCTCATCCAGCAGTGGGGAGACACGGGCTGAAGGTGGTGATATATATTTATATGTACGTGGGGAAGAGATGCTGTAACCGCAGTACCTGGGAGATCATTGGGGAGGCCTCATCCAGCAGTGGGGAGATACGGGCTGAAGGTGGTGATATATATTTATATGTACGTGGAGAAGAGAGGCTGTAACCGCAGTATCTGGGAGATCATTGGGGAGGCCTCATCCAGCAGTGGGGAGACACGGGCTGAAGGTGGGATATATATTTATATGTACGTGGGGAAGAGAGGCTGTAACCGCAGGACCTGGGAGATCATTGGGGAGGCCTCATCCAGCAGTGGGGAGACACAGGCTGAAGGTGGTGATATATATTTATATGTACGTGGAGAAGAGAGGCTGTAACCGCAGTACCTGGGAGATCATTGGGAGGCCTCATCCAGCAGTGGGGAGACACAGGCTGAAGGTGGTGATATATATTTATATGTACGTGGAGAAGAGAGGCTGTAACCACAGTACCTGGGAGATCATTGGGGGGGCTTCATCCAGCAGTGGGGAGACACGGGCTGAAGGTGGGGATATATATTTATATGTACGTGTAGAAGAGAGGCTGTAACCGCAGTACCTGGGAGATCGTTGGGGAGGCCTCATCCAGCAGTGGGGAGACACGGGCTGAAGATGGTGATATATATTTATATGTACGTGGAGAAGAGAGGCTGTAACTGCAGTAACCTGGGAGATCATTGGGGAGGCCTCATCCAGCAGTGGGGAGACACGGGCTGAAGGTGGTGATATATATTTATATGTACGTGGAGAAGAGAGGCTGTAACCGCAGTACCTGGGAGATCATTGGGGAGGCCTCATCCAGCAGTGGGGAGACACGGGCTGAAGGTGGGATATATATTTATATGTACGTGGGGAAGAGAGGCTGTAACCGCAGGACCTGGGAGATCATTGGGGAGGCCTCATCCAGCAGTGGGGAGACACGGGCTGAAGGTGGTGATATATATTTATATGTACGTGGGGAAGAGAGGCTGTAACCGCAGTACCTGGGAGATCATTGGGGAGGCCTCATCCAGCAGTGGGGAGACACGGTCTGAAGGTGAATATATATATTTATATGTACGTGGGGAAGAGAGGCTGTAACCGCAGTACCTGGGAGATCATTGGGGAGGCCTCATCCAGCAGTGGGGAGACACGGGCTGAAGGTGGGATATATATTTATATGTACGTGGAGAAGAGAGGCTGTAACCGCAGTACCTGGGAGATCATTGGGGAGGCTTCATCCAGCAGAGGGGAGACACAGGCTGAAGGTGGTGATATATATTTATATGTATGTGGAGAAGAGAGGCTGTAACCGCAGTACCTGGGAGATCACTGGGGAGGCCTCATCCAGCAGTGGGGAGACACGGGCTGAAGGTGGTGATATATATTTATATGTACGTGGAGAAGAGAGGCTGTAACCGCAGTACCTGGGAGATCATTGGGGAGGCTTCATCCAGCAGTGGGGAGACACGGGCTGAAGGTGGTGATATATATTTATATGTACGTGGAGAAGAGAGGCTGTAACCGCAGTACCTGGGAGATCATTGGGGAGGCCTCATCCAGCAGTGGGGAGACACGGGCTGAAGGTGGGATATATATTTATATGTACGTGGGGAAGAGAGGCTGTAACCGCAGTACCTGGGAGATCATTGGGGAGGCCTCATCCAGCAGTGGGGAGACACGGGCTGAAGGTGGGGTTATATATTTATATGTACGTGGGGAAGAGAGGCTGTAACCGCAGTACCTGGGAGATCATTGGGGAGGCCTCATCCAGCAGTGGGGAGACACGGGCTGAAGGTGGGATATATATTTATATGTACGTGGAGAAGAGAGGCTGTAACCGCAGTACCTGGGAGATCATTGGGGAGGCTTCATCCAGCAGTGGGGAGACACAGGCTGAAGGTGGTGATATATATTTATATGTACGTGGAGAAGAGAGGCTGTAACCGCAGTAACTGGGAGATCATTGGGGAGGCCTCATCCAGCAGTGGGGAGACACGGGCTGAAGGTGGTGATATATATTTATATGTACGTGGGGAAGAGAGGCTGTAACCGCAGTACCTGGAGGATCATTGGGGAGGCCTCATCCAGCAGTGGGGAGACACGGGGTGAAGGTGGTGATATATATTTATATGTACATGGAGAAGAGAGGCTGTAACCGCAGTACCTGGGAGATCATTGGGGAGGCCTCATCCAGCAGTGGGGAGACACGGGCTGAAGGTGGGATATATATTTATATGTACGTGGGGAAGAGAGGCTGTAACCGCAGTACCTGGGAGATCATTGGGGGGGGCCTCATCCAGCAGTGGGGAGACACGGGCTGAAGGTGGTGATATATATTTATATGTACGTGGAGAAGAGAGGCTGTAACCGCAGTACCTGGGAGATCATTGGGGAGGCCTCATCCAGCAGTGGGGAGACACGGGCTGAAGGTGGTGATATATATTTATATGTACGTGGAGAAGAGAGGCTGTAACCGCAGTACCTGGGAGATCACTGGGGAGGCCTCATCCAGCAGTGGGGAGACACAGGCTGAAGGTGGTGATATATATTTATATGTACGTGGAGAAGAGAGGCTGTAACCGCAGTACCTGGGAGATCATTGGGGAGGCCTCATCCAGCAGTGGGGAGACACAGGCTGAAGGTGGTGATATATATTTATATGTACGTGGAGAAGAGAGGCTGTAACCGCAGTATCTGGGAGATCATTGGGGAGGCCTCATCCAGCAGTGGGGAGACACGGGCTGAAGGTGGTGATATATATTTATATGTACGTGGAGAAGAGAGGCTGTAACCGCAGTACCTGGGAGATCATTGGGGAGGCCTCATCCAGCAGTGGGGAGACACAGGCTGAAGGTGGTGATATATATTTATATGTACGTGGAGAAGAGAGGCTGTAACCGCAGTATCTGGGAGATCATTGGGGAGGCCTCATCCAGCAGTGGGGAGACACGGGCTGAAGGTGGTGATATATATTTATATGTACGTGGAGAAGAGAGGCTGTAACCGCAGTACCTGGGAGATCATTGGGGAGGCCTCATCCAGCAGTGGGGAGACACGGGCTGAATGTGGGGTTATATATTTATATGTACGTGGAGAAGAGAGGCTGTAACCGCAATACGAGGGAGATCATTGGGGAGGCTTCATCCAGCAGTGGGGAGACACGGGCTGAAGGTGGTGATATATATATTTATATGTACGTGGAGAAGAGAGGCTGTAACCGCAGTACCTGGGAGATCATTGGGGAGGCCTCATCCAGCAGTGGGGAGACACGGGCTGAAGGTGGGATATATATTTATATGTATGTGGGGAAGAGAGGCTGTAACCGCAGTACCTGGGAGATCATTGGGGAGGCCTCATCCAGCAGTGGGGAGACACGGGCTGAAGGTGGTGATATATATATTTATATGTACGTGGAGAAGAGAGGCTGTAACCGCAGTACCTGGGAGATCATTGGGGAGGCCTCATCCAGCAGTGGGGAGACACGGGCTGAAGGTGGTGATATATATTTATATGTACGTGGGGAAGAGAGGCTGTAACCGCAGTACCCGGGAGATCATTGGGGAGGCCTCATCCAGCAGTGGGGAGACGCGGGCTGAAGGTGGGATATATATTTATATGTACGTGGGGAAGAGAGGCTGTAACCGCAGTACCTGGGAGATCATTGGGGAGGCCTCATCCAGCAGTGGGGAGACACGGGCTGAAGGTGGTGATATATATTTATATGTACGTGGGGAAGAGAGGCTGTAACCGCAGTACCCGGGAGATCATTGGGGAGGCCTCATCCAGCAGTGGGGAGACACGGGCTGAAGGTGGGATATATATTTATATGTACGTGGAGAAGAGAGGCTGTAACTGCAGTACCTGGGGGATCATTGGGGAGGCCTCATCCAGCAGTGGGGAGACGCGGGCTGAAGGTGGGATATATATTTATATGTACGTGGGGAAGAGAGGCTGTAACCGCAGTACCTGGGAGATCATTGGGGAGGCCTCATCCAGCAGTGGGGAGACACGGGCTGAAGGTGGTGATATATATATTTATATGTACGTGGAGAAGAGGCTGTAACGGCAGTACCCGGGAGATCATTGGGGAGGCCTCATCCAGCAATGGGGAGACACGGGCTGAAGGTGGTGATATATATTTATATGTACGTGGGGAAGAGAGGCTGTAACCGCAGTACCTGGGAGATCATTGGGGAGGCTTCATCCAGCAGTGGGGAGACACGGGCTGAAGGTGGTGATATATATTTATATGTACGTGGGGAAGAGAGGCTGTAACCGCAGTACCTGGGAGATCACTGGGGAGGCCTCATCCAGCAGTGGGGAGACACGGGCTGAAGGTGGTGATATATATTTATATGTACGTGGAGAAGAGAGGCTGTAACCGCAGTACCTGGGAGATCATTGGGGAGGCCTCATCCAGCAGTGGGGAGACACGGGCTGAAGGTGGTGATATATATTTATATGTACGTGGAGAAGAGAGGCTGTAACCGCAGTACCTGGGAGATCATTGGGGAGGCCTCATCCAGCAGTGGGGAGACACGGGCTGAAGGTGGGGTTATATATTTATATGTATGTGGAGAAGAGAGGCTGTAACCGCAGTACCTGGGAGATCATTGGGGAGGCTTCATCCAGCAATGGGGAGACACGGGCTGAAGGTGGTGATATATATATTTATATGTACGTGGAGAAGAGAGGCTGTAACCGCAGTACCTGGGAGATCATTGGGGAGGCCTCATCCAGCAGTGGGGAGACACGGGCTGAAGGTGGGATATATATTTATATGTACGTGGGGAAGAGAGGCTGTAACCGCAGTACCTGGGAGATCATTGGGGAGGCCTCATCCAGCAGTGGGGAGACACGGGCTGAAGGTGGTGATATATATTTATATGTACGTGGGGAAGAGAGGCTGTAACCGCAGTACCCGGGAGATCATTGGGGAGGCCTCATCCAGCAGTGGGGAGACACGGGCTGAAGGTGGTGATATATATTTATATGTACGTGGGGAAGAGAGGCTGTAACCGCAGTACCCGGGAGATCATTGGGGAGGCCTCATCCAGCAGTGGGGAGACGCGGGCTGAAGGTGGGATATATATTTATATGTACGTGGGGAAGAGAGGCTGTAACCGCAGTACCCGGGAGATCATTGGGGAGGCCTCATCCAGCAGTGGGGAGACGCGGGCTGAAGGTGGGATATATATTTATATGTACGTGGGGAAGAGAGGCTGTAACCGCAGTACCCGGGAGATCATTGGGGAGGCCTCATCCAGCAGTGGGGAGACACGGGCTGAAGGTGGTGATATATATTTATATGTACGTGGGGAAGAGAGGCTGTAACCGCAGTACCCGGGAGATCATTGGGGAGGCCTCATCCAGCAGTGGGGAGACACGGGCTGAAGGTGGTGATATATATTTATATGTACGTGGGGAAGAGAGGCTGTAACCGCAGTACCCGGGAGATCATTGGGGAGGCCTCATCCAGCAGTGGGGAGACGCGGGCTGAAGGTGGGATATATATTTATATGTACGTGGGGAAGAGAGGCTGTAACCGCAGTACCCGGGAGATCATTGGGGAGGCCTCATCCAGCAGTGGGGAGACACGGGCTGAAGGTGGTGATATATATATTTATATGTACGTGGAGAAGAGGCTGTAACGGCAGTACCCGGGAGATCATTGGGGAGGCCTCATCCAGCAGTGGGGAGACACGGGCTGAAGGTGGTGATATATATTTATATGTACGTGGAGAAGAGGCTGTAACCGCAGTACCTGGGAGATCATTGGGGAGGCCTCATCCAGCAGTGGGGAGACACGAGCTGAAGGTGGTGATATATATTTATATGTACGTGGGGAAGAGAGGCTGTAACCGCAGTACCTGGGAGATCACTGGGGAGGCCTCATCCAGCAGTGGGGAGACACGGGCTGAAGGTGGTGATATATATTTATATGTACGTGGAGAAGAGAGGCTGTAACCGCAGTACCTGGGAGATCATTGGGGAGGCCTCATCCAGCAGTGGGGAGACACGGGCTGAAGGTGGTGATATATATTTATATGTACGTGGAGAAGAGAGGCTGTAACCGCAGTACCTGGGAGATCAGTGGGGAGACATGGGCTGAAGGTGGGATATATATTTATATGTACGTGGAGAAGAGAGGCTGTAACTGCAGTACCTGGGAGATCACTGGGGGGGGGCCTCATCCAGCAGTGGGGAGACACGGGCTGAAGGTGGTGATATATATTTATATGTACGTGGAGAAGAGAGGCTGTAACCGCAGTACCTGGGAGATCATTGGGGAGGCCTCATCCAGCAGTGGGGAGACACGGGCTGAAGGTGGTGATATATATTTATATGTACGTGGAGAAGAGAGGCTGTAACCGCAGTACCTGGGAGATCATTGGGGAGGCCTCATCCAGCAGTGGGGAGACACGGGCTGAAGGTGGTGATATATATTTATATGTACGTGGGGTAGAGAGGCTGTAACCGCAGTACCCGGGAGATCATTGGGGAGGCCTCATCCAGCAGTGGGGAGACGCGGGCTGAAGGTGGGATATATATTTATATGTACGTGGGGAAGAGAGGCTGTAACCGCAGTACCTGGGAGATCATTGGGGAGGCCTCATCCAGCAGTGGGGAGACACGGGCTGAAAGTGGTGATATATATTTATATGTACGTGGGGAAGAGAGGCTGTAACCGCAGTACCCGGGAGATCATTGGGGAGGCCTCATCCAGCAGTGGGAGACACGGGCTGAAGGTGGGATATATATTTATATGTACGTGGAGAAGAGGCTGTAACCGCAGTACCTGGGAGATCATTGGGGAGGCCTCATCCAGCAGTGGGGAGACACGGGCTGAAGGTGGGGATATATATTTATATGTACGTGGAGAAGAGGCTGTAACCGCAGTACCTGGGAGATCATTGGGGAGGCCTCATCCAGCAGTGGGGAGACACGGGCTGAAGGTGGTGATATATATTTATATGTACGTGGGGAAGAGAGGCTGTAACCGCAGTAACTGGGAGATCATTGGGGAGGCTTCATCCAGCAGTGGGGAGACACGGGCTGAAGGTGGTGATGTATATTTATATGTACGTGGAGAAGAGAGGCTGTAACCGCAGTACCTGGGAGATCATTGGGGAGGCCTCATCCAGCAGTGGGGAGACACGGGCTGAAGGTGGTGATATATATTTATATGTACGTGGGGAAGAGAGGCTGTAACCACAGTACCTGGGAGATCATTGGGGAGGCTTCATCCAGCAGTGGGGAGACACGGGCTGAAGGTGGTGATGTATATTTATATGTACGTGGAGAAGAGAGGCTGTAACCGCAGTACCTGGGAGATCATTGGGGAGGCCTCATCCAGCAGTGGGGAGACACGGGCTGAAGGTGGTGATATATATTTATATGTACGTGGGGAAGAGAGGCTGTAACCGCAGTACCTGGAGGATCATTGGGGAGGCCTCATCCAGCAGTGGGGAGACACGGGGTGAAGGTGGTGATATATATTTATATGTATATGGAGAAGAGAGGCTGTAACCGCAGTACCTGGGAGATCATTGGGGAGGCCTCATCCAGCAGTGGGGAGACACGGGCTGAAGGTGGTGATATATATTTATATGTACGTGGGGAAGAGATGCTGTAACCGCAGTACCTGGGAGATCATTGGGAAGGCTTCATCCAGCAGTGGGGAGATACGGGCTGAAGGTGGTGATATATATTTATATGTACGTGGAGAAGAGAGGCTGTAACCGCAGTATCTGGGAGATCATTGGGGAGGCCTCATCCAGCAGTGGGGAGACACGGGCTGAAGGTGGGATATATATTTATATGTACGTGGGGAAGAGAGGCTGTAACCGCAGGACCTGGGAGATCATTGGGGAGGCCTCATCCAGCAGTGGGGAGACACGGGCTGAAGGTGGTGATATATTTTTATATGTACGTGGAGAAGAGAGGCTGTAACCGCAGTACCTGGGAGATCATTGGGAGGCCTCATCCAGCAGTGGGGAGACACAGGCTGAAGGTGGTGATATATATTTATATGTACGTGGAGAAGAGAGGCTGTAACCACAGTACCTGGGAGATCATTGGGGGGGCTTCATCCAGCAGTGGGGAGACACGGGCTGAAGGTGGGGATATATATTTATATGTACGTGTAGAAGAGAGGCTGTAACCGCAGTACCTGGGAGATCGTTGGGGAGGCCTCATCCAGCAGTGGGGAGACACGGGCTGAAGATGGTGATATATATTTATATGTACGTGGAGAAGAGAGGCTGTAACTGCAGTAACCTGGGAGATCATTGGGGAGGCCTCATCCAGCAGTGGGGAGACACGGGCTGAAGGTGGTGATATATATTTATATGTACGTGGAGAAGAGAGGCTGTAACCGCAGTACCTGGGAGATCAGTGGGGAGACATGGGCTGAAGGTGGTGATATATATTTATATGTACGTGGGGAAGAGAGGCTGTAACCGCAGGACCTGGGAGATCATTGGGGAGGCCTCATCCAGCAGTGGGGAGACACGGGCTGAAGGTGGTGATATATATTTATATGTACGTGGGGAAGAGAGGCTGTAACCGCAGTACCTGGGAGATCATTGGGGAGGCCTCATCCAGCAGTGGGGAGACACGGTCTGAAGGTGAATATATATATTTATATGTACGTGGGGAAGAGAGGCTGTAACCGCAGTACCTGGGAGATCATTGGGGAGGCCTCATCCAGCAGTGGGGAGACACGGGCTGAAGGTGGGATATATATTTATATGTACGTGGAGAAGAGAGGCTGTAACCGCAGTACCTGGGAGATCATTGGGGAGGCTTCATCCAGCAGAGGGGAGACACAGGCTGAAGGTGGTGATATATATTTATATGTATGTGGAGAAGAGAGGCTGTAACCGCAGTACCTGGGAGATCACTGGGGAGGCTTCATCCAGCAGTGGGGAGACACGGGCTGAAGGTGGTGATATATATTTATATGTACGTGGAGAAGAGAGGCTGTAACCGCAGTACCTGGGAGATCATTGGGGAGGCCTCATCCAGCAGTGGGGAGACGCGGGCTGAAGGTGGTGATATATATTTATATGTACGTGGGGAAGAGAGGCTGTAACCGCAGTACCTGGGAGATCATTGGGGAGGCCTCATCCAGCAGTGGGGAGACACGGGCTGAAGGTGGGGTTATATATTTATATGTACGTGGAGAAGAGAGGCTGTAACCGCAGTACCTGGGAGATCATTGGGGAGGCCTCATCCAGCAGTGGGGAGACACGGGCTGAAGGTGGGATATATATTTATATGTACGTGGAGAAGAGAGGCTGTAACCGCAGTACCTGGGAGATCATTGGGGAGGCTTCATCCAGCAGTGGGGAGACACGGGCTGAAGGTGGTGATATATATTTATATGTACGTGGAGAAGAGAGGCTGTAACCGCAGTACCTGGGAGATCATTGGGGAGGCCTCATCCAGCAGTGGGGAGACACGGGCTGAAGGTGGGATATATATTTATATGTACGTGGAGAAGAGAGGCTGTAACCGCAGTACCTGGGAGATCATTGGGGAGGCTTCATCCAGCAGTGGGGAGACACGGGCTGAAGGTGGTGATATATATTTATATGTACGTGGGGAAGAGAGGCTGTAACCGCAGTACCTGGGAGATCATTGGGGAGGCTTCATCCAGCAGTGGGGAGACACGGGCTGAAGGTGGTGATATATATTTATATGTACGTGGGGAAGAGAGGCTGTAACCGCAGTACCTGGGAGATCACTGGGGAGGCCTCATCCAGCAGTGGGGAGACACGGGCTGAAGGTGGTGATATATATTTATATGTACGTGGAGAAGAGAGGCTGTAACCGCAGTACCTGGGAGATCATTGGGGAGGCCTCATCCAGCAGTGGGGAGACACGGGCTGAAGGTGGTGATATATATTTATATGTACGTGGAGAAGAGAGGCTGTAACCGCAGTACCTGGGAGATCATTGGGGAGGCCTCATCCAGCAGTGGGGAGACACGGGCTGAAGGTGGGGTTATATATTTATATGTATGTGGAGAAGAGAGGCTGTAACCGCAGTACCTGGGAGATCATTGGGGAGGCTTCATCCAGCAATGGGGAGACACGGGCTGAAGGTGGTGATATATATTTATATGTACGTGGAGAAGAGAGGCTGTAACCGCAGTACCTGGGAGATCATTGGGGAGGCCTCATCCAGCAGTGGGGAGACACGGGCTGAAGGTGGGATATATATTTATATGTATGTGGGGAAGAGAGGCTGTAACCGCAGTACCTGGGAGATCATTGGGGAGGCCTCATCCAGCAGTGGGGAGACACGGGCTGAAGGTGGTGATATATATATTTATATGTACGTGGAGAAGAGAGGCTGTAACCGCAGTACCTGGGAGATCATTGGGGAGGCCTCATCCAGCAGTGGGGAGACACGGGCTGAAGGTGGGATATATATTTATATGTACGTGGAGAAGAGGGGCTGTAACCGCAGTACCTGGGAGATCATTGGGGAGGCCTCATCCAGCAGTGGGGAGACACGGGCTGAAGGTGGTGATATATATTTATATGTACGTGGGGAAGAGAGGCTGTAACCGCAGTACCCGGGAGATCATTGGGGAGGCCTCATCCAGCAGTGGGGAGACGCGGGCTGAAGGTGGGATATATATTTATATGTACGTGGGGAAGAGAGGCTGTAACCGCAGTACCTGGGAGATCATTGGGGAGGCCTCATCCAGCAGTGGGGAGACACGGGCTGAAGGTGGTGATATATATTTATATGTACGTGGGGAAGAGAGGCTGTAACCGCAGTACCCGGGAGATCATTGGGGAGGCCTCATCCAGCAGTGGGGAGACACGGGCTGAAGGTGGTGATATATATTTATATGTACGTGGGGAAGAGAGGCTGTAACCGCAGTACCCGGGAGATCATTGGGGAGGCCTCATCCAGCAGTGGGGAGACGCGGGCTGAAGGTGGGATATATATTTATATGTACGTGGGGAAGAGAGGCTGTAACCGCAGTACCCGGGAGATCATTGGGGAGGCCTCATCCAGCAGTGGGGAGACGCGGGCTGAAGGTGGGATATATATTTATATGTACGTGGGGAAGAGAGGCTGTAACCGCAGTACCCGGGAGATCATTGGGGAGGCCTCATCCAGCAGTGGGAAGACACGGGCTGAAGGTGGTGATATATATTTATATGTACGTGGGGAAGAGAGGCTGTAACCGCAGTACCCGGGAGATCATTGGGGAGGCCTCATCCAGCAGTGGGGAGACACGGGCTGAAGGTGGTGATATATATTTATATGTACGTGGGGAAGAGAGGCTGTAACCGCAGTACCCGGGAGATCATTGGGGAGGCCTCATCCAGCAGTGGGGAGACGCGGGCTGAAGGTGGGATATATATTTATATGTACGTGGGGAAGAGAGGCTGTAACCGCAGTACCCGGGAGATCATTGGGGAGGCCTCATCCAGCAGTGGGGAGACACGGGCTGAAGGTGGTGATATATATATTTATATGTACGTGGAGAAGAGGCTGTAACGGCAGTACCCGGGAGATCATTGGGGAGGCCTCATCCAGCAGTGGGGAGACACGGGCTGAAGGTGGTGATATATATTTATATGTACGTGGAGAAGAGGCTGTAACCGCAGTACCTGGGAGATCATTGGGGAGGCCTCATCCAGCAGTGGGGAGACACGAGCTGAAGGTGGTGATATATATTTATATGTACGTGGGGAAGAGAGGCTGTAACCGCAGTACCTGGGAGATCACTGGGGAGGCCTCATCCAGCAGTGGGGAGACACGGGCTGAAGGTGGTGATATATATTTATATGTACGTGGAGAAGAGAGGCTGTAACCGCAGTACCTGGGAGATCATTGGGGAGGCCTCATCCAGCAGTGGGGAGACACGGGCTGAAGGTGGTGATATATATTTATATGTACGTGGAGAAGAGAGGCTGTAACCGCAGTACCTGGGAGATCAGTGGGGAGACATGGGCTGAAGGTGGGATATATATTTATATGTACGTGGAGAAGAGAGGCTGTAACTGCAGTACCTGGGAGATCACTGGGGGGGGCCTCATCCAGCAGTGGGGAGACACGGGCTGAAGGTGGTGATATATATTTATATGTACGTGGAGAAGAGAGGCTGTAACCGCAGTACCTGGGAGATCATTGGGGAGGCCTCATCCAGCAGTGGGGAGACACGGGCTGAAGGTGGTGATATATATTTATATGTACGTGGAGAAGAGAGGCTGTAACCGCAGTACCTGGGAGATCATTGGGGAGGCCTCATCCAGCAGTGGGGAGACACGGGCTGAAGGTGGTGATATATATTTATATGTACGTGGGGTAGAGAGGCTGTAACCGCAGTACCCGGGAGATCATTGGGGAGGCCTCATCCAGCAGTGGGGAGACGCGGGCTGAAGGTGGGATATATATTTATATGTACGTGGGGAAGAGAGGCTGTAACCGCAGTACCTGGGAGATCATTGGGGAGGCCTCATCCAGCAGTGGGGAGACACGGGCTGAAAGTGGTGATATATATTTATATGTACGTGGGGAAGAGAGGCTGTAACCGCAGTACCCGGGAGATCATTGGGGAGGCCTCATCCAGCAGTGGGAGACACGGGCTGAAGGTGGGATATATATTTATATGTACGTGGAGAAGAGGCTGTAACCGCAGTACCTGGGAGATCATTGGGGAGGCCTCATCCAGCAGTGGGGAGACACGGGCTGAAGGTGGGGATATATATTTATATGTACGTGGAGAAGAGGCTGTAACCGCAGTACCTGGGAGATCATTGGGGAGGCCTCATCCAGCAGTGGGGAGACACGGGCTGAAGGTGGTGATATATATTTATATGTACGTGGGGAAGAGAGGCTGTAACCGCAGTAACTGGGAGATCATTGGGGAGGCTTCATCCAGCAGTGGGGAGACACGGGCTGAAGGTGGTGATGTATATTTATATGTACGTGGAGAAGAGAGGCTGTAACCGCAGTACCTGGGAGATCATTGGGGAGGCCTCATCCAGCAGTGGGGAGACACGGGCTGAAGGTGGTGATATATATTTATATGTACGTGGGGAAGAGAGGCTGTAACCACAGTACCTGGGAGATCATTGGGGAGGCTTCATCCAGCAGTGGGGAGACACGGGCTGAAGGTGGTGATGTATATTTATATGTACGTGGAGAAGAGAGGCTGTAACCGCAGTACCTGGGAGATCATTGGGGAGGCCTCATCCAGCAGTGGGGAGACACGGGCTGAAGGTGGTGATATATATTTATATGTACGTGGGGAAGAGAGGCTGTAACCGCAGTACCTGGAGGATCATTGGGGAGGCCTCATCCAGCAGTGGGGAGACACGGGGTGAAGGTGGTGATATATATTTATATGTATATGGAGAAGAGAGGCTGTAACCGCAGTACCTGGGAGATCATTGGGGAGGCCTCATCCAGCAGTGGGGAGACACGGGCTGAAGGTGGTGATATATATTTATATGTACGTGGGGAAGAGATGCTGTAACCGCAGTACCTGGGAGATCATTGGGAAGGCTTCATCCAGCAGTGGGGAGATACGGGCTGAAGGTGGTGATATATATTTATATGTACGTGGAGAAGAGAGGCTGTAACCGCAGTATCTGGGAGATCATTGGGGAGGCCTCATCCAGCAGTGGGGAGACACGGGCTGAAGGTGGGATATATATTTATATGTACGTGGGGAAGAGAGGCTGTAACCGCAGGACCTGGGAGATCATTGGGGAGGCCTCATCCAGCAGTGGGGAGACACGGGCTGAAGGTGGTGATATATTTTTATATGTACGTGGAGAAGAGAGGCTGTAACCGCAGTACCTGGGAGATCATTGGGAGGCCTCATCCAGCAGTGGGGAGACACAGGCTGAAGGTGGTGATATATATTTATATGTACGTGGAGAAGAGAGGCTGTAACCACAGTACCTGGGAGATCATTGGGGGGGCTTCATCCAGCAGTGGGGAGACACGGGCTGAAGGTGGGGATATATATTTATATGTACGTGTAGAAGAGAGGCTGTAACCGCAGTACCTGGGAGATCGTTGGGGAGGCCTCATCCAGCAGTGGGGAGACACGGGCTGAAGATGGTGATATATATTTATATGTACGTGGAGAAGAGAGGCTGTAACTGCAGTAACCTGGGAGATCATTGGGGAGGCCTCATCCAGCAGTGGGGAGACACGGGCTGAAGGTGGTGATATATATTTATATGTACGTGGAGAAGAGAGGCTGTAACCGCAGTACCTGGGAGATCAGTGGGGAGACATGGGCTGAAGGTGGTGATATATATTTATATGTACGTGGGGAAGAGAGGCTGTAACCGCAGGACCTGGGAGATCATTGGGGAGGCCTCATCCAGCAGTGGGGAGACACGGGCTGAAGGTGGTGATATATATTTATATGTACGTGGGGAAGAGAGGCTGTAACCGCAGTACCTGGGAGATCATTGGGGAGGCCTCATCCAGCAGTGGGGAGACACGGTCTGAAGGTGAATATATATATTTATATGTACGTGGGGAAGAGAGGCTGTAACCGCAGTACCTGGGAGATCATTGGGGAGGCCTCATCCAGCAGTGGGGAGACACGGGCTGAAGGTGGGATATATATTTATATGTACGTGGAGAAGAGAGGCTGTAACCGCAGTACCTGGGAGATCATTGGGGAGGCTTCATCCAGCAGAGGGGAGACACAGGCTGAAGGTGGTGATATATATTTATATGTACGTGGAGAAGAGAGGCTGTAACCGCAGTACCTGGGAGATCATTGGGGAGGCCTCATCCAGCAGTGGGGAGACGCGGGCTGAAGGTGGTGATATATATTTATATGTACGTGGGGAAGAGAGGCTGTAACCGCAGTACCTGGGAGATCATTGGGGAGGCCTCATCCAGCAGTGGGGAGACACGGGCTGAAGGTGGGGTTATATATTTATATGTACGTGGAGAAGAGAGGCTGTAACCGCAGTACCTGGGAGATCATTGGGGAGGCCTCATCCAGCAGTGGGGAGACACGGGCTGAAGGTGGGATATATATTTATATGTACGTGGAGAAGAGAGGCTGTAACTGCAGTACCTGGGAGATCATTGGGGGGGGCTTCATCCAGCAGTGGGGAGACGCGGGCTGAAGGTGGTGATATATATTTATATGTACGTGGGGAAGAGAGGCTGTAACCGCAGTACCTGGGAGATCATTGGGGAGGCCTCATCCAGCAGTGGGGGACACGGGCTGAAGGTGGTGATATATATTTATATGTACGTGGGGAAGAGAGGCTGTAACCGCAGTACCTGGGAGATCATTGGGGAGGCCTCATCCAGCAGTGGGGGACACGGGCTGAAGGTGGGATATATATTTATATGTACGTGGAGAAGAGAGGCTGTAACTGCAGTACCTGGGAGATCATTGGGGGGGGCTTCATCCAGCAGTGGGGAGACGCGGGCTGAAGGTGGTGATATATATTTATATGTACGTGGGGAAGAGAGGCTGTAACCGCAGTACCTGGGAGATCATTGGGGAGGCCTCATCCAGCAGTGGGGGACACGGGCTGAAGGTGGTGATATATATTTATATGTACGTGGGGAAGAGAGGCTGTAACCGCAGTACCTGGGAGATCATTGGGGAGGCCTCATCCAGCAGTGGGGGACACGGGCTGAAGGTGGGATATATATTTATATGTACGTGGAGAAGAGAGGCTGTAACCGCAGTACCTGGGAGATCATTGGGGAGGCCTCATCCAGCAGTGGGGAGACACGGGCTGAAGGTGGGATATATATTTATATGTACGTGGAGAAGAGAGGCTGTAACTGCAGTACCTGGGAGATCATTGGGGGGGGCTTCATCCAGCAGTGGGGAGACGCGGGCTGAAGGTGGTGATATATATTTATATGTACGTGGGGAAGAGAGGCTGTAACCGCAGTACCTGGGAGATCATTGGGGAGGCCTCATCCAGCAGTGGGGGATACGGGCTGAAGGTGGTGATATATATTTATATGTACGTGGGGAAGAGAGGCTGTAACCGCAGTACCTGGGAGATCATTGGGGAGGCCTCATCCAGCAGTGGGGAGACACGGGCTGAAGGTGGGATATATATTTATATGTACGTGGGGAAGAGAGGCTGTAACCGCAGTACCTGGGAGATCATTGGGGAGGCCTCATCCAGCAGTGGGGGACACGGGCTGAAGGTGGGATATATATTTATATGTACGTGGAGAAGAGAGGCTGTAACTGCAGTACCTGGGAGATCATTGGGGGGGGCTTCATCCAGCAGTGGGGAGACGCGGGCTGAAGGTGGTGATATATATTTATATGTACGTGGGGAAGAGAGGCTGTAACCGCAGTACCTGGGAGATCATTGGGGAGGCCTCATCCAGCAGTGGGGGACACGGGCTGAAGGTGGGATATATATTTATATGTACGTGGAGAAGAGAGGCTGTAACTGCAGTACCTGGGAGATCATTGGGGGGGGCTTCATCCAGCAGTGGGGAGACGCGGGCTGAAGGTGGTGATATATATTTATATGTACGTGGGGAAGAGAGGCTGTAACCGCAGTACCTGGGAGATCATTGGGGAGGCCTCATCCAGCAGTGGGGGACACGGGCTGAAGGTGGGATATATATTTATATGTACGTGGAGAAGAGAGGCTGTAACCGCAGTACCTGGGAGATCATTGGGGAGGCCTCATCCAGCAGTGGGGAGACACGGGCTGAAGGTGGTGATGTATATTTATATGTACGTGGGGAAGAGAGGCTGTAACCGCAGTACCTGGGAGATCATGGGGGAGGCCTCATCCAGCAGTGGGGAGACACGGGCTGAAGGTGGTGATATATATTTATATGTAGATATGTATATTCATGTGTGGGTTATTTGTATCTGAGGCTCGTTACCCATGAAGCTCTTCTTTGCCCACGGACAGAATAATACGGGGAACTGTGCTGTCGGGGGATCATATATGAATGTAGATTCTCCGTTTCTCAGTACGGACTTGGTGACATCGTCCTGTTCTCTGTACGATGTCATTATCACAGCTGTGACATCACATGCCTAGGGATGACGTCAGCGACTCCGTGTCTGTGTACACACTACCCATCCTCCAGGGGTATCTTACTTGCCCTTCACCCTTATTAATACCCCTTTTCCCTCGGGCAGCTCCATGGCGGGCGCCGAAAAGATGGAGGTGACGGTGAAGACGCTGGACTCGCAGACACGGATGTTCACCGTGGAGGGAGAGGTGAGAAATAGGAGACTGGTGCTGTACCTGTGCTGTGTATACATGGTGTAGTAGTGTGTGTGAGGGGGAGGCTGGCACTGCCGCTGCCCGCGCTGTACCTGTGCTGTGTATACATGGTGTAGTAGTGTGTGTGAGGGGGAGGCTGGCACTGCCCGCGCTGTACCTGTGCTGTGTATACATGGTGTAGTAGTGTGTGTGAGGGGGAGGCTGGCACTGCCGCTGCCCGCGCTGTACCTGTGCTGTGTATACATGGTGTAGTAGTGTGTGTGAGGGGGAGGCTGGCACTGCCGCTGCCCGCGCTGTACCTGTGCTGTGTATACATGGTGTAGTAGTGTGTGTGAGGGGGAGGCTGGCACTGCCGCTGCCCGCACTGTACCTGTGCTGTGTATACATGGTGTAGTAGTGTGTGTGAGGGGGAGGCTGGCACTGCCGCTGCCCGCACTGTACCTGTGCTGTGTATACATGGTGTAGTAGTGTGTGTGAGGGGGAGGCTGGCACTGCCGCTGCCCGTGCTGTACCTGTGCTGTGTATACATGGTGTAGGAGTGTGTGTGAGGGGGAGGCTGGCACTGCCGCTGCCTGCGCTGTACCTGTGCTGTGTATACATGGTGTAGTAGTGTGTGTGAGGGGGAGGCTGGCACTGCCGCTGCCCGCGCTGTACCTGTGCTGTGTATACATGGTGTAGTAGTGTGTGTGTGAGGGGGAGGCTGGCACTGCCGCTGCCTGCGCTGTACCTGTGCTGTGTATACATGGTGTAGTAGTGTGTGTGAGGGGGAGGCTGGCACTGCCGCTGCCCGCACTGTACCTGTGCTGTGTATACATGGTGTAGTAGTGTCTGTGAGGGGGAGGCTGGCACTGCCCGTGCTGTTCCTGTGCTGTGTATACATGGTGTAGTAGTGTGTGTGTGGGGGAGGCTGGCACTGCCGCTGCCCGCGCTGTACCTGTGCTGTGTATACATGGGGTAGTAGTGTGTGTGAGGGAGGCTGGCACTGCCGCTGTCTGCGCTGTACCTGTGCTGTGTATACATGGTGTAGTAATGTGTGTGTGAGGAGGAGGCTGGCACTGCCCGCGCTGTACCTGTGCTGTGTATACATGGTGTAGTAGTGTGTGTGAGGGGGAGGCTGGCACTGCCGCTGCCCGCGCTGTACCTGTGCTGTGTATACATGGTGTAGTAATGTGTGTGTGAGGGGGAGGCTGGCACTGCCCGCGCTGTACCTGTGCTGTGTATACATGGTGTAGTAGTGTGTGTGAGGGGGAGGCTGGCACAGCCCGCGCTGAACCTGTGCTGTGTATACATGGTGTAGTAGTGTGTGTGAGGGGGAGGCTGGCACTGCCCGCGCTGTACCTGTGCTGTGTATACATGGTGTAGTAGTGTGTGTGAGGGGGAGCCTGGTACTGCCACTGCCCGCGCTGTACCTGTGCTGTGTATACATGGTGTAGTAGTGTGTGTGAGGGGGAGGCTGGCACTGCCCGCGCTGTACCTGTGCTGTGTATACATGGTATAGTAGTGTGTGAGGGGGAGGCTGGCACTGCCCGTGCTGTACCTGTGCTGTGTATACATGGTGTAGTAGTGTGTGTGAGGAGGAGGCTGGCACTGCCGCTGCCCGCGCTGTACCTGTGCTGTGTATACATGGTGTAGTAGTGTGTGTGAGGGGGAGGCTGGCACTGCCCGTGCTGTTCCTGTGCTGTGTATACATGGTGTAGTAGTGTGTGTGAGGGGGAGGCTGGCACTGCCGCTGCCCGCGCTGTACCTGTGCTGTGTATACATGGTGTAGTAGTGTGTGTGTGGGGGAGGCTGGCACTGCCCGCGCTGTACCTGTGCTGTGTATACATGGTGTAGTAGTGTGTGTGAGGGGGAGGCTGGCACTACTGCTGCCCGCGCTGTACCTGTGCTGTGTATACATGGTGTAGTAGTGTGTGTGTGGGGGAGGCTGGCACTGCCGCTGCCCGCGCTGTACCTGTGCTGTGTATACATGGGGTAGTAGTGTGTGTGAGGGAGGCTGGCACTGCCGCTGTCTGCGCTGTACCTGTGCTGTGTATACATGGTGTAGTAATGTGTGTGTGAGGAGGAGGCTGGCACTGCCCGCGCTGTACCTGTGCTGTGTATACATGGTGTAGTAGTGTGTGTGAGGGGGAGGCTGGCACTGCCGCTGCCCGCGCTGTACCTGTGCTGTGTATACATGGTGTAGTAATGTGTGTGTGAGGGGGAGGCTGGCACTGCCCGCGCTGTACCTGTGCTGTGTATACATGGTGTAGTAGTGTGTGTGAGGGGGAGGCTGGCACAGCCCGCGCTGAACCTGTGCTGTGTATACATGGTGTAGTAGTGTGTGTGAGGGGGAGGCTGGCACTGCCCGCGCTGTACCTGTGCTGTGTATACATGGTGTAGTAGTGTGTGTGAGGGGGAGCCTGGTACTGCCACTGCCCGCGCTGTACCTGTGCTGTGTATACATGGTGTAGTAGTGTGTGTGAGGGGGAGGCTGGCACTGCCCGCGCTGTACCTGTGCTGTGTATACATGGTATAGTAGTGTGTGAGGGGGAGGCTGGCACTGCCCGTGCTGTACCTGTGCTGTGTATACATGGTGTAGTAGTGTGTGTGAGGGGGAGGCTGGCACTGCTGCTGCCCGCGCTGTACCTGTGCTGTGTATACATGGTGTAGTAGTGTGTGTGTGGGGGAGACTGGCACTGCCGCTGCCCGCGCTGTACCTGTGCTGTGTATACATGGTGTAGTAGTGTGTGAGGGGGAGGCTGGCACTGCCGCTGTCTGCGCTGTACCTGTGCTGTGTATACATGGTGTAGTAATGTGTGTGTGAGGAGGAGGCTGGCACTGCCCGCGCTGTACCTGTGCTGTGTATACATGGTGTAGTAGTGTGTGTGAGGGGGAGGCTGGCACTGCCCGCGCTGTACCTGTGCTGTGTATACATGGTGTAGTAGTGTGTGTGAGGGGGAGGCTGGCACTGCCCGCGCTGTACCTGTGCTGTGTATACATGGTGTAGTAGTGTGTGAGGGGGAGGCTGGCACTGCCCGTGCTGTACCTGTGCTGTGTATACATGGTGTAGTAGTGTGTGTGAGGGGGAGGCTGGCACTGCTGCTGCCCGCGCTGTACCTGTGCTGTGTATACATGGTGTAGTAGTGTGTGTGTGGGGGAGGCTGGCACTGCCGCTGCCCGCGCTGTACCTGTGCTGTGTATACATGAGGTAGTAGTGTGTGTGAGGGAGGCTGGCACTGCCGCTGTCTGCGCTGTACCTGTGCTGTGTATACATGGTGTAGTAATGTGTGTGTGAGGAGGAGGCTGGCACTGCCCGCGCTGTACCTGTGCTGTGTATACATGGTGTAGTAGTGTGTGTGAGGGGGAGGCTGGCACTGCCGCTGCCCGCGCTGTACCTGTGCTGTGTATACATGGTGTAGTAATGTGTGTGTGAGGGGGAGGCTGGCACTGCCCGCGCTGTACCTGTGCTGTGTATACATGGTGTAGTAGTGTGTGTGAGGGGGAGGCTGGCACAGCCCGCGCTGAACCTGTGCTGTGTATACATGGTGTAGTAGTGTGTGTGAGGGGGAGGCTGGCACTGCCCGCGCTGTACCTGTGCTGTGTATACATGGTGTAGTAGTGTGTGTGAGGGGGAGCCTGGTACTGCCACTGCCCGCGCTGTACCTGTGCTGTGTATACATGGTGTAGTAGTGTGTGTGAGGGGGAGGCTGGCACTGCCCGCGCTGTACCTGTGCTGTGTATACATGGTATAGTAGTGTGTGAGGGGGAGGCTGGCACTGCCCGTGCTGTACCTGTGCTGTGTATACATGGTGTAGTAGTGTGTGTGAGGGGGAGGCTGGCACTGCTGCTGCCCGCGCTGTACCTGTGCTGTGTATACATGGTGTAGTAGTGTGTGTGTGGGGGAGGCTGGCACTGCCGCTGCCCGCGCTGTACCTGTGCTGTGTATACATGGTGTAGTAGTGTGTGAGGGGGAGGCTGGCACTGCCGCTGTCTGCGCTGTACCTGTGCTGTGTATACATGGTGTAGTAATGTGTGTGTGAGGAGGAGGCTGGCACTGCCCGCGCTGTACCTGTGCTGTGTATACATGGTGTAGTAGTGTGTGTGAGGGGGAGGCTGGCACTGCCGCTGCCCGCGCTGTACCTGTGCTGTGTATACATGGTGTAGTAGTGTGTGAGGGGGAGACTGGCACTGCCGCTGCCCGCGCTGTACCTGTGCTGTGTATACATGGTGTAGTAGTGTGTGTGAGGGGGAGGCTGGCACTGCCCGCGCTGTACCTGTGCTGTGTATACATGGTGTAGTAGTGTGTGTGAGGGGGAGGCTGGCACTGCCCGCGCTGTACCTGTGCTGTGTATACATGGTGTAGTAGTGTGTGAGGGGGAGGCTGGCACTGCCCGTGCTGTACCTGTGCTGTGTATACATGGTGTAGTAGTGTGTGTGAGGGGGAGGCTGGCACTGCTGCTGCCCGCGCTGTACCTGTGCTGTGTATACATGGTGTAGTAGTGTGTGTGTGGGGGAGGCTGGCACTGCCGCTGCCCGCGCTGTACCTGTGCTGTGTATACATGGGGTAGTAGTGTGTGTGAGGGAGGCTGGCACTGCCACTGCCTGCGCTGTACCTGTGCTGTGTATACATGGTGTAGTAATGTGTGTGTGAGGAGGAGGCTGGCACTGCCCGCGCTGTACCTGTGCTGTGTATACATGGTGTAGTAGTGTGTGTGAGGGGGAGGCTGGCACTGCCGCTGCCCGCGCTGTACCTGTGCTGTGTATACATGGTGTAGTAATGTGTGTGTGAGGGGGAGGCTGGCACTGCCCGCGCTGTACCTGTGCTGTGTATACATGGTGTAGTAGTGTGTGTGAGGGGGAGGCTGGCACAGCCCGCGCTGAACCTGTGCTGTGTATACATGGTGTAGTAGTGTGTGTGAGGGGGAGGCTGGCACTGCCCGCGCTGTACCTGTGCTGTGTATACATGGTGTAGTAGTGTGTGTGAGGGGGAGCCTGGTACTGCCACTGCCCGCGCTGTACCTGTGCTGTGTATACATGGTGTAGTAGTGTGTGTGAGGGGGAGGCTGGCACTGCCCGCGCTGTACCTGTGCTGTGTATACATGGTATAGTAGTGTGTGAGGGGGAGGCTGGCACTGCCCGTGCTGTACCTGTGCTGTGTATACATGGTGTAGTAGTGTGTGTGAGGGGGAGGCTGGCACTGCTGCTGCCCGCGCTGTACCTGTGCTGTGTATACATGGTGTAGTAGTGTGTGTGTGGGGGAGGCTGGCACTGCCGCTGCCCGCGCTGTACCTGTGCTGTGTATACATGGTGTAGTAGTGTGTGAGGGGGAGGCTGGCACTGCCCGTGCTGTACCTGTGCTGTGTATACATGGTGTAGTAGTGTGTGTGAGGGGGAGGCTGGCACTGCCCGCGCTGTACCTGTGCTGTGTATACATGGTGTAGTAGTGTGTGTGAGGGGGAGGCTGGCACTGCCCGCGCTGTACCTGTGCTGTGTATACATGGTGTAGTAGTGTGTGAGGGGGAGGCTGGCACTGCCCGTGCTGTACCTGTGCTGTGTATACATGGTGTAGTAGTGTGTGTGAGGGGGAGGCTGGCACTGCTGCTGCCCGCGCTGTACCTGTGCTGTGTATACATGGTGTAGTAGTGTGTGTGTGGGGGAGGCTGGCACTGCCGCTGCCCGCGCTGTACCTGTGCTGTGTATACATGGGGTAGTAGTGTGTGTGAGGGAGGCTGGCACTGCCGCTGTCTGCGCTGTACCTGTGCTGTGTATACATGGTGTAGTAATGTGTGTGTGAGGAGGAGGCTGGCACTGCCCGCGCTGTACCTGTGCTGTGTATACATGGTGTAGTAGTGTGTGTGAGGGGGAGGCTGGCACTGCCGCTGCCCGCGCTGTACCTGTGCTGTGTATACATGGTGTAGTAATGTGTGTGTGAGGGGGAGGCTGGCACTGCCCGCGCTGTACCTGTGCTGTGTATACATGGTGTAGTAGTGTGTGTGAGGGGGAGGCTGGCACAGCCCGCGCTGAACCTGTGCTGTGTATACATGGTGTAGTAGTGTGTGTGAGGGGGAGGCTGGCACTGCCCGCGCTGTACCTGTGCTGTGTATACATGGTGTAGTAGTGTGTGTGAGGGGGAGCCTGGTACTGCCACTGCCCGCGCTGTACCTGTGCTGTGTATACATGGTGTAGTAGTGTGTGTGAGGGGGAGGCTGGCACTGCCCGCGCTGTACCTGTGCTGTGTATACATGGTATAGTAGTGTGTGAGGGGGAGGCTGGCACTGCCCGTGCTGTACCTGTGCTGTGTATACATGGTGTAGTAGTGTGTGTGAGGGGGAGGCTGGCACTGCTGCTGCCCGCGCTGTACCTGTGCTGTGTATACATGGTGTAGTAGTGTGTGTGTGGGGGAGGCTGGCACTGCCGCTGCCCGCGCTGTACCTGTGCTGTGTATACATGGTGTAGTAGTGTGTGAGGGGGAGGCTGGCACTGCCGCTGTCTGCGCTGTACCTGTGCTGTGTATACATGGTGTAGTAATGTGTGTGTGAGGAGGAGGCTGGCACTGCCCGCGCTGTACCTGTGCTGTGTATACATGGTGTAGTAGTGTGTGTGAGGGGGAGGCTGCCGCTGCCCGCGCTGTACCTGTGCTGTGTATACATGGTGTAGTAATGTGTGTGTGAGGGGGAGGCTGCCGCTGCCCGCGCTGTACCTGTGCTGTGTATACATGGTGTAGTAGTGTGTGTGAGGGGGAGGCTGGCACTGCTGCTGCCCGCGCTGTACCTGTGCTGTGTATACATGGTGTAGTAGTGTGTGTGAGGGGGAGGCTGGCACTGCCGCTGCCCGCGCTGTACCTGTGCTGTGTATACATGGTGTAGTAATGTGTGTGTGAGGGGGAGGCTGGCACTGCCCGTGCTGTTCCTGTGCTGTGTATACATGGTGTAGTAGTGTGTGTGAGGGGGAGGCTGGCACTGCCGCTGCCCGCGCTGTACCTGTGCTGTGTATACATGGTGTAGTAATGTGTGTGTGAGGGGGAGGCTGGCACTGCCCGCGCTGTACCTGTGCTGTGTATACATGGTGTAGTACAGTGTGTGTGAGGGGGAGGCTGGCACTGCCGCTGCCCGTGCTGTACCTGTGCTGTGTATACATGGTGTAGAAGTGTGTGTGAGGGGGAGGCTGGCACTGCCGCTGCCCGCGCTGTACCTGTGCTGTGTATACATGGTGTAGAAGTGTGTGTGAGGGGGAGGCTGGCACTGCCGCTGCCCGCGCTGTACCTGTGCTGTGTATACATGGTGTAGTAGTGTGTGTGAGGGGGAGGCTGGCACTGCCCGCGCTGTACCTGTGCTGTGTATACATGGTGTAGTAGTGTGTGTGAGGGGGAGGCTGGCACTGCCCGCGCTGTACCTGTGCTGTGTATACATGGTGTAGTAGTGTGTATGTGAGGGGGAGGCTGGCACTGCCGCTGCCCGCGCTGTACCTGTGCTGTGTATACATGGTGTAGTAGTGTGTGTGAGGGGGAGGCTGGCACTGCCCGCGCTGTACCTGTGCTGTGTTTACATGGTGTAGTAGTGTGTATGTGAGGGGGAGGCTGGCACTGCCGCTGCCCGCGCTGTACCTGTGCTGTGTATACATGGTGTAGTAGTGTGTATGTGAGGGGGAGGCTGGCACTGCCGCTGCCCGCGCTGTACCTGTGCTGTGTATACATGGTGTAGTAGTGTGTGTGAGGGGGAGGCTGGCACTGCCCGCGCTTTACCTGTGCTGTGTATACATGGTGTAGAAGTGTGTGTGAGGGGGAGGCTGGCACTGCCCGCGCTTTACCTGTGCTGTGTATACATGGTGTAGAAGTGTGTGTGAGGAGGAGGCTGGCACTGCCCGCGCTGTACCTGTGCTGTGTATACATGGTGTAGTAGTGTGTGTGAGGGGGAGGCTGGCACTGCCGCTGCCCGCGCTGTACCTGTGCTGTGTATACATGGTGTAGTAGTGTGTGTGAGGGGGAGGCTGGCACTGCCGCTGCCCGCGCTGTACCTGTGCTGTGTATACATGGTGTAGTAGTGTGTGTGAGGGGGAGGCTGGCACTGCCGCTGCCCGCGCTGTACCTGTGCTGTGTATACATGGTGTAGTAGTGTGTGTGAGGGGGAGGCTGGCACTGCCGCTGTCTGCACTGTACCTGTGCTGTGTATACATGGTGTAGTAGTGTGTGTGAGGGGGAGGCTGGCACTGCCCGCGCTGTACCTGTGCTGTGTATACATGGTGTAGTAGTGTGTGTGAGGGGGAGGCTGGCACTGCCGCTGCCTGCACTGTACCTGTGCTGTGTATACATGGTGTAGTAGTGTGTGTGAGGCGGAGGCTGGCACTGCCGCTGCCTGCACTGTACCTGTGCTGTGTATACATGGTGTAGTAGTGTGTGTGAGGCAGGCTGGCACTGCCGCTGCCCGCGCTGTACCTGTGCTGTGTTTACATGGTGTAGTAGTGTGTATGTGAGGGGGAGGCTGGCACTGCCGCTGCCCGCGCTGTACCTGTGCTGTGTATACATGGTGTAGTAGTGTGTGTGAGGGGGAGGCTGGCACTGCCGCTGCCCGCGCTGTACCTGTGCTGTGTATACATGGTGTAGTAGTGTGTGTGAGGGGGAGGCTGGCACTGCCGCTGTCTGCACTGTACCTGTGCTGTGTATACATGGTGTAGTAGTGTGTGTGAGGGGGAGGCTGGCACTGCCGCTGCCTGCACTGTACCTGTGCTGTGTATACATGGTGTAGTAGTGTGTGTGAGGGGGAGGCTGGCACTGCCCGCGCTGTACCTGTGCTGTGTATACATGGTGTAGTAGTGTGTGTGAGGGGGAGGCTGGCACTGCCGCTGCCCGCGCTGTACCTGTGCTGTGTATACATGGTGTAGTAGTGTGTGTGAGGGGGAGGCTGGCTCTGTCGCTGCCCGCGCTGTACCTGTGCTGTGTATACATGGTGTAGTAGTGTGTGAGGGGGAGGCTGGCACTGCCGCTGTCTGCGCTGTACCTGTGCTGTGTATACATGGTGTAGTAGTGTGTGTGAGGGGGAGGCTGGCACTGCCGCTGCCCGCGCTGTACCTGTGCTGTGTATAGATGGTGTAGTAGTGTGTGTGAGGGGGAGGCTGGCACTGCCCGCGTTCTACCTGTGCTGTGTATACATGGTGTAGTAGTGTGTGTGAGGGGGAGGCTGGCACTGCCGCTGCCTGCACTGTACCTGTGCTGTGTATACATGGTGTAGTAGTGTGTGTGAGGGGGAGGCTGGCACTGCCCGCGCTGTACCTGTGCTGTGTATACATGGTGTAGTAGTGTGTGAGGGGGAGGCTGGCACTGCCGCTGCCCGCGCTGTACCTGTGCTGTGTATACATGGTGTAGGAGTGTGTGTGTGAGGGGGAGGCTGGCACTGCCGCTGCCCGCGCTGTACCTGTGCTGTGAATACATGGTGTATGAGTGTGTGTGAGGGGGAGGCTGGCACTGCCGCTGCCCGCGCTGTACCTGTGCTGTGTATACATGGTGTAGTAGTGTGTGTGAGGGGGAGGCTGGCACTGCCGCTGCCTGCGCTGTACCTGTGCTGTGTATACATGGTGTAGTAGTGTGTGTGAGGGGGAGGCTGTCACTGCCGCTGCCCGCGCTGTACCTGTGCTGTGTATACATGGTGTAGTAGTGTGTGTGAGGGGAAAGCTGACACTTCCGCTGCCCGTGCTGTACCTGTGCTGTGTATACATGGTGTAGTAGTGTGTGTGAGGGGGAGGCTGTCACTGCCGCTGCCCGCGCTGTACCTGTGCTGTGTATACATGGTGTAGTAGTGTGTGTGAGGGGAAAGCTGACACTGCCGCTGCCCGTGCTGTACCTGTGCTGTGTATACATGGTGTAGTAGTGTGTGTGAGGGGGAGGCTGGCACTGCTGCTGCCTGCGCTGTACCTGTGCTGTGTATACATGGTGTAGTAGTGTGTGTGAGGGGGAGACTGGCACTGCCGCTGCCTGCGCTTTACCTGTGCTGTGTATACATGGTGTAGTAGTGTGTGTGAGGGGGAGGCTGGCACTGCCCGCGCTGTACCTGTGCTGTGTTTACATGGTGTAGTAGTGTGTATGTGAGGGGGAGGCTGGCACTGCCGCTGCCCGCGCTGTACCTGTGCTGTGTATACATGGTGTAGTAGTGTGTATGTGAGGGGGAGGCTGGCACTGCCGCTGCCCGCGCTGTACCTGTGCTGTGTATACATGGTGTAGTAGTGTGTGTGAGGGGGAGGCTGGCACTGCCCGCGCTTTACCTGTGCTGTGTATACATGGTGTAGAAGTGTGTGTGAGGGGGAGGCTGGCACTGCCGCTGCCCGCGCTGTACCTGTGCTGTGTATACATGGTGTAGTAGTGTGTGTGAGGGGGAGGCTGGCACTGCCGCTGTCTGCACTGTACCTGTGCTGTGTATACATGGTGTAGTAGTGTGTGTGAGGGGGAGGCTGGCACTGCCCGCGCTGTACCTGTGCTGTGTATACATGGTGTAGTAGTGTGTGTGAGGGGGAGGCTGGCACTGCCGCTGCCTGCACTGTACCTGTGCTGTGTATACATGGTGTAGTAGTGTGTGTGAGGCGGAGGCTGGCACTGCCGCTGCCTGCACTGTACCTGTGCTGTGTATACATGGTGTAGTAGTGTGTGTGAGGCAGGCTGGCACTGCCGCTGCCCGCGCTGTACCTGTGCTGTGTTTACATGGTGTAGTAGTGTGTATGTGAGGGGGAGGCTGGCACTGCCGCTGCCCGCGCTGTACCTGTGCTGTGTATACATGGTGTAGTAGTGTGTGTGAGGGGGAGGCTGGCACTGCCCGCGCTGTACCTGTGTTGTGTTTACATGGTGTAGTAGTGTGTATGTGAGGGGGAGGCTGGCACTGCCGCTGCCCGCGCTGTACCTGTGCTGTGTATACATGGTGTAGTAGTGTGTGTGAGGGGGAGGCTGGCACTGCCGCTGCCCGCGCTGTACCTGTGCTGTGTATACATGGTGTAGTAGTGTGTGTGAGGGGGAGGCTGGCACTGCCCGCGTTCTACCTGTGCTGTGTATACATGGTGTAGTAGTGTGTGTGAGGGGGAGGCTGGCACTGCCGCTGCCCGCGCTGTACCTGTGCTGTGTATACATGGTGTAGTAGTGTGTGTGAGGGGGAGGCTGGCACTGCCGCTGCCTGCACTGTACCTGTGCTGTGTATACATGGTGTAGTAGTGTGTGTGAGGGGGAGGCTGGCACTGCCCGCGCTGTACCTGTGCTGTGTATACATGGTGTAGTAGTGTGTGAGGGGGAGGCTGGCTCTGCCGCTGCCCGCGCTGTACCTGTGCTGTGAATACATGGTGTAGTAGTGTGTGTGAGGGGGAGGCTGGCACTGCCGCTGCCTGCGCTGTACCTGTGCTGTGTATACATGGTGTAGTAGTGTGTGTGAGGGGAAAGCTGACACTGCCGCTGCCCGTGCTGTACCTGTGCTGTGTATACATGGTGTAGTAGTGTGTGTGAGGGGGAGGCTGGCACTGCCCGCGCTGTACCTGTGCTGTGTATACATGGTGTAGTAGTGTGTGTGAGGGGGAGGCTGGCGCTGCCCGCGCTGTACCTGTGCTGTGTATACATGGTGTAGTAGTGTGTGTGAGGGGGAGGCTGGCACTGCTGCTGCCTGCGCTGTACCTGTGCTGTGTATACATGGTGTAGTAGTGTGTGTGAGGGGGAGACTGGCACTGCCGCTGCCTGCGCTTTACCTGTGCTGTGTATACATGGTGTAGTAGTGTGTGTGAGGGGGAGGCTGGCACTGCCTGCGCTGTACCTGTGCTGTGTATACATGGTGTAGTAGTGTGTGAGGGGGAGGCTGGCGCTGCCCGCGCTGTACCTGTGCTGTGTATACATGGTGTAGTAGTGTGTGTGAGGGGAAAGCTGGCACTGCCGCTGCCCGCGCTGTACCTGTGCTGTGTATACATGGTGTAGTAGTGTGTGTGAGGGGGAGGCTGGCACTGCTGCTGCCCGCTCTGTACCTGTGCTGTGTATACATGGTGTAGTAGTGTGTGTGAGGGGGAGGCTGGCACTGCCGCTGCCCGCGCTGTACCTGTGCTGTGTATACATGGTGTAGTAGTGTGTGTGAGGGGGAGGCTGGCACTGCTGCTGCCCGTGCTGTACCTGTGCTGTGTATACATGGTGTAGTAGTGTGTGTGAGGGGGAGGCTGGCACTGCCGCTGCCTGCGCTGTACCTGTGCTGTGTATACATGGTGTAGTAGTGTGTGTGTGTGTGTGAGGGGGAGGCTGGCACTGCCCGCGCTGTACCTGTGCTGTGTATACATGGTGTAGTAGTGTGTGTGAGGGGGAGGCTGGTACTGCCGCTGCCCGCGCTGTACCTGTGCTGTGTATACATGGTGTAGTAGTGTGTGAGTGGGAGGCTGGCACTGCCGCTGCCTGCGCTGTACCTGTGCTGTGTATACATGGTGTAGTAGTGTGTGTAAGGGGAAGGCTGGCACTGCCCGCGCTGTACCTGTGCTGTGTATACATGGTGTAGTAGTGTGTGTGAGGGGGAGGCTGGCACTGCCGCTATCTGCGCTGTACCTGTGCTGTGTATACATGGTGTAGTAGTGTGTGTGAGGGGGGGGAGGCTGGCACTGCCGCTGCCCGCGCTGTACCTGTGCTTTGTATACATGGTGTAGTAGTGTGTGTGAGGGGGGGGGCTGGCACTGCTGCTGCCCGCGCTGTACCTGTGCTGTGTATACATGGTGTAGTAGTGTGTGTGAGGGGGAGGCTGGCACTGCCGCTGCCCGCGCTGTACCTGTGCTGTGTATACATGGTGTAGTAGTGTGTGTGAGGGGGAGGCTGCCGCTGCCCGCGCTGTACCTGTGCTGTGTATACATGGTGTAGTAGTGTGTGTGAGGGGGAGGCAGGCACTGCCGCTGCCCGAGCTGTACCTGTGCTGTGTATACATGGTGTAGTAGTGTGTGTGAGGGGGAGGCTGGCACTGGCGCTGCCTGCGCTGTACCTGTGCTGTGTATACATGGTGTAGTAGCGTGTGTGAGGGGGAGGCTGGCACTGCCCGCGCTGTACCTGTGCTGTGTATACATGGTGTAGTAGTGTGTGTGAGGGGGAGGCTGGCACTGCCGCTGCCCGCGCTGTACCTGTGCTGTGTAGTAGTGTGTGTGAGGGGGAGGCTGGCACTGCCGCTGCCCGCGCTGTACCTGTGCTGTGTATACATGGTGTAGTAGTGTGTGTGAGGGGGAGGCTGGCACTGGCGCTGCCTGCGCTGTACCTGTGCTGTGTATACATGGTGTAGTAGTGTGTGTGAGAGGGGAAGGCTGGCACTGCCGCTGCACGCGCTTTACCTGTGCTGTGTATACATGGTGTAGTGGTGTGTGTGAGGGGGAGGCTGGCACTGCCTCTGCCCGCACTGTACCAGTGCTGTGTATACATGGTGTAGTAGTGTGTGTGAGGGGGAGGCTGGCACTGCCGCTGCATGCGCTGTACCTGTGCTGTATATACATGGTGTAGTAGTGTGTGTGAGGGGGAGGCTGGCACTGCCGCTGCATGCGCTGTACCTGTGCTGTATATACATGGTGTAGTAGTGTGTGTGAGGGGGAAGCTGGCACTGCCCGCGCTGTACCTGTGCTGTGTATACGTGGTGTAGTAGTGTGTGTGTGAGGGGGAGCCTGGCACTGCCGCTGCCCGCGCTGTACCTGTGCTGTGTATACATGGTGTAGTAGTGTATGTGAGGGGGAGGCTGGCACTGCCGCTGCCTGCGCTGTACCTGTGCTGTGTATACATGTTGTAGTAGTGTGTGTGAGGGGGAGGCTGGCACTGCCGCTGCCCGCACTGTACCTGTGCTGTGTATACATGGTGTAGTAGTGTGTGTGAGGGGGAGCCTGGCACTGCCGCTGCCCGCGTTGTACCTGTGCTGTGTATACATGGTGTAGTAGTGTGTGAGTGGGAGGCTGGCACTGCCGCTGCCTGCGCTGTACCTGTGCTGTGTATACATGGTGTAGTAGTGTGTGTGAGGGGGAGGCTGGCACTGGCGCTGCCTGCGCTGTACCTGTGCTGTGTATACATGGTGTAGTAGTGTGTGTGAGGGGGAGGCTGGCACTGCCCGCGCTGTACCTGTGCTGTGTATACATGGTGTACTAGTGTGTGTGAGGGGGAGGCTGGCACTGCCTCTGCCCGCACTGTACCAGTGCTGTGTATACATGGTGTAGTAGTGTGTGTGAGGGGGAGGCTGGCACTGCCGCTGCCTGCGCTTTACCTGTGCTGTGTATACATGGTGTAGTAGTGTGTGTGAGGGGGAAGCTGGCACTGCCCGCGCTGTACCTGTGCTGTGTATACATGGTGTAGTAATTTGTGTGAGGGGGAGGCTGGCACTGCCGCTGCCCGCGCTGTACCTGTGCTGTGTATACATGGTGTAGTAGTGTGTGTAAGGGGGAGGCTGGCACTGCCGCTGCCCGCGCTGTACCTGTGCTGTGTATACATGGTGTAGTAGTGTGTGTGAGGGGGAGGCTGGCACTGCTGCTGCCCGTGCTGTACCTGTGCTGTGTATACATGGTGTAGTAGTGTGTGTGAGGGGGAGGCTGGCACTGCCGCTGCCTGCGCTGTACCTGTGCTGTGTATACATGGTGTAGTAGTGTGTGTGTGTGTGAGGGGGAGGCTGGCACTGCCCGCGCTGTACCTGTGCTGTGTATACATGGTGTAGTAGTGTGTGTGAGGGGGAGGCTGGTACTGCCGCTGCCCGCGCTGTACCTGTGCTGTGTATACATGGTGTAGTAGTGTGTGTAAGGGGAAGGCTGGCACTGCCGCTATCTGCGCTGTACCTGTGCTGTGTATACATGGGGTAGTAGTGTGTGTGAGGGGGGGGAGGCTGGCACTGCTGCTGCCCGCGCTGTACCTGTGCTTTGTATACATGGTGTAGTAGTGTGTGTGAGGGGGGGGGGGCTGGCACTGCTGCTGCCCGCGCTGTACCTGTGCTGTGTATACATGGTGTAGTAGTGTGTGTGAGGGGGAGGCTGGCACTGCCGCTGCCGCTGCCCGCGCTGTACCTGTGCTGTGTATACATGGTGTAGTAGTGTGTGTGAGGGGGAGGCTGGCACTGCCGCTGCCCGCGCTGTACCTGTGCTGTGTAGTAGTGTGTGTGAGGGGGAGGCAGGCACTGCCGCTGCCCGAGCTGTACCTGTGCTGTGTATACATGGTGTAGTAGTGTGTGTGAGGGGGAGGCTGGCACTGGCGCTGCCTGCGCTGTACCTGTGCTGTGTATACATGGTGTAGTAGCGTGTGTGAGGGGGAGGCTGGCACTGCCCGCGCTGTACCTGTGCTGTGTATACATGGTGTAGTAGTGTGTGTGAGGGGGAGGCTGGCACTGCCGCTGCCCGCGCTGTACCTGTGCTGTGTATACATGGTGTAGTAGTGTGTGTGAGGGGGAGGCTGGCACTGCCGCTGCCCGCGCTGTACCTGTGCTGTGTATACATGGTGTAGTAGTGTGTGTGAGGGGGAGGCTGGCACTGCCGCTGCCCGCGCTGTACCTGTGCTGTGTATACATGGTGTAGTAGTGTGTGTGAGGGGGAGGCTGGCACTGCCGCTGCCCGCGCTGTACCTGTGCTGTGTATACATGGTGTAGTAGTGTGTGTGAGGGGGAGGCTGGCACTGCCGCTGCCCGCGCTATACCTGTGCTGTGTATACATGGTGTAGTAGTGTGTGTGAGGGGGAGGCTGGCACTGCCCGCGCTGTACCTGTGCTGTGTATACATGGTGTAGTAGTGAGTGTGAGGGGGAGGCTGGCACTGCCCGCGCTGTACCTGTGCTGTGTATACATGGTGTAGTAGTGTGTGTGAGGGGGAGGCTGGCACTGCCCGCGCTGTACCTGTGCTGTGTATACATGGTGTAGTAGTGTGTGTGAGGGGGAGGCTGGCACTGCCGCTGCCTGCGCTGTACCTGTGCTGTGTATACATGGTGTAGAAGTGTGTGTGAGGGGGAGGCTGGCACTGCCGCTGCCCGCGCTGTACCTGTGCTGTGTATACATGGTGTAGTAGTGTGTGAGGGGGAGGCTGGCACTGCCGCTGCCTGCGCTGTACCTGTGCTGTGTATACATGGTGTAATAGTGTGTGTGAGGGGGAGGCTGGCACTGCCACTGCCCGCGCTGTACCTGTGCTGTGTATACATGGTGTAGTAGTGTGTGTGAGGGGGAGGCTGCCGCTGCCCGCGCTGTACCTGTGCTGTGTATACATGATGTAGTAGTGTGTGTGGGGGGGAGGCTGGCACTGCCGCTGCCCACGCTGTACCTGTGCTGTGTATACATGGTGTAGTAGTGTGTGTGAGGGGGAGGCTGGCACTGCCGCTGCCTGCACTGTACCTGTGCTGTGTATACATGGTGTAGTAGTGTGTGTGAGGGGGAGGCTGGCACTGCCGCTGCCCGCGCTGTACCTGTGCTGTGTATACATGGTGTAGTAGTGTGTGTGAGGGGGAGGCTGGCACTGCCGCTGCCCGTGCTGTACCTGTGCTGTGTATACATGGTGTAGTAGTGTGTGTGAGGGGGAGGCTGGCACTGCCGCTGCCCGCGCTGTACCTGTGCTGTGTATACATGGTGTAGTAGTGTGTGTGAGGGGGAGGCTGGCACTGCCGCTGCCCGCGCTGTGCCTGTGCTGTGTATATATGGTGTAGAAGTGTGTGTGAGGGGGAGGCTGGCACTGCCGCTGCCTGCGCTGTACCTGTGCTGTGTATACATGGTGTAGAAGTAGTGTGTGTGAGGGGGAGGCTGGCACTGCCCGTGCTGTACCTGTGCTGTGTATACATGGTGTAGTAGTGTGTGTGAGGGGGAGGCTGGCACTGCCGCTGCCCGCGCTGTACCTGTGCTGTGTATACATGGTGTAGTAGTGTGTGTGAGGGGGAGGCTGGCACTGTCGCTGCCCGCGCTGTACCTGTGCTGTGTATACATGGTGTAGTAGTGTGAGGGGGAGGCTGGCACTGCCCGCGCTGTACCTGTGCTGTGTATACATGGTGTAGTAGTGTGTGTGAGGGGGAGGCTGGCACTGCCCGTGCTGTACCTGTGCTGTGTATACATGGTGTAGTAGTGTGTGTGAGGGGGAGGCTGGCACTGCCGCTGCCCGCGCTATACCTGTGCTGTGTATACATGGTGTAGTAGTGTGTGTGAGGGGGAGGCTGGCACTGCCGCTGCCCGCGCTGTACCTGTGCTGTGCATACATGGTGTAGTAGTGTGTGTGACGGGGAGGCTGGCACTGCCGCTGCCCGCGCTGTACCTGTGCTGTGTATACATGGTGTAGTAGTGTGTGAGGGGGAGGCTGGCACTGCCGCTGCCCGCGCTGTGCCTGTGCTGTGTATACATGGTGTAGTAGTGTGTGTGAGGGGAGGCTGGTACTACCGCTGCCCGCGCTGTACCTGGGCTGTGTATACATGGTGTAGTAGTGTGTGTGAGGGGGAGGCTGGCACTGCCGCTGCCCGCGCTGTACCTGTGCTGTGTATACATGGTGTAGTAGTGTGTGTGAGGGGGAGGCTGGCACTGCCATTGCCTGCGCTGTACCTGTGCTGTGTATACATGGTGTAGTTGTGAGGGGGAGGCTGGCACTGCCGCTGCCTGCGCTGTACCTGTGCTGTGTATACATGATGTAGTAGTGTGTGTGAGGGGGAGGCTGGCACTGCCGCTGCCCGCGCTGTACCTGTGCTGTGTATACATGGTGTAGTAGTGTGTGTGAGGGGGAGGCTGGCACTGCCGCTGCCCGCGCTGTACCTGTGCTGTGTATACATGGTGTAGTAGTGTGTGTGAGGGGGAGGCTGGCACTGCCGCTGCCCGCGCTGTACCTGTGCTGTGTATACATGGTGTAGTAGTGTGTGAGTGGGAGGCTGGCACTGCCGCTGCCTGCGCTGTACCTGTGCTGTGTATACATGGTGTAGTAGTGTGTGTGAGGGGGAGGCTGGCACTGCCGCTGCCCGCGCTGTACCTGTGCTGTGTATACATGGTGTAGTAGTGTGTGTGAGGGGGAGGCTGGCACTGCCCGCGCTGTACCTGTGCTGTGTATACATGGTGTTGTAGTGTGTGTGAGGGGGAGGCTGGCACTACCGCTGCCTGCGCTGTACCTGCGCTGTACCTGCGCTGTACCTGTGCTGTGTATACATGGTGTAGTAGTGTGTGTGAGGGGGAGGCTGGCACTGCCGCTGCCCGCGCTGTACCTGTGCTGTGTATACATGGTGTAGTAGTGTGTGTGAGGGGGAGGCTGGCACTGCCGCTGCCCGCGCTGTACCTGTGCTGTGTATACATGGTGTAGTAGTGTGTGTGAGGGGGAGGCTGGCACTGCCGCTGCCCACGCTGTACCTGTGCTGTGTATACATGGTGTAGTAGTGTGTGTGAGGGGGAGGCTGGCACTGCCGCTGCCTGCGCTGTACCTGTGCTGTGTATACATGGTGTAGTAGTGTGTGTGAGGGGGAGGCTGGCACTGGCACTGCCCGCGCTGTACCTGTGCTGCGTATACATGGTGTAGTAGTGTGTGAGGGGGAGGCTGGCACTGCCGCTGCCTGCGCTGTACCTGTGCTGTGTATACATGGTGTAGTAGTGTGTGTGAGGGGGGAGGCTGGCACTGCCGCTGCCCGCGCTGTACCTGTGCTGTGTATACATGGTGTAGTAGTGTGTGTGAGGGGGGAGGCTGGCACTGCCCGTGCTGTACCTGTGCTGTGTATACATGGTGTAGTAGTGTGTGTGAGGGGGAGGCTGGCACTGCCGCTGCCCGCGCTGTACCTGTGCTGTGTATACATGGTGTAGTAGTGTGTGTGAGGGGGAGGCTGGCACTGCCGCTGCCCGCGCTGTACCTGTGCTGTGTAGTAGTGTGTGTGAGGGGGAGGCTGGCACTGCCTGCGCTGTACCTGTGCTGTGTATACATGGTGTAGTAGTGTGTGTGAGGGGGAGGCTGGCACTGCCGCTGCCCGCGCTGTACCTGTGCTGTGTATACATGGTGTAGTAGTGTGTGTGAGGGGGAGCCTGGCACTGCCGCTGCCTGCGCTGTACCTGTGCTGTGTATACATGGTGTAGTTGTGAGGGGGAGGCTGGCACTGCCGCTGCCTGCGCTGTAACTGTGCTGTGTATACATGATGTAGTAGTGTGTGTGAGGGGGAGGATGGCACTGCTGCTGCCCGTGCTGTACCTGTGCTGTGTATACATGGTGTAGTAGTGTGTGTGAGGGGGAGGCTGGCACTGCCGCTGCCTGCGCTGTACCTGTGCTGTGTATACATGGTGTAGTAGTGTGTGTGAGGGGGAGGCTGGCACTGCCGCTGCCCGCGCTGTACCTGTGCTGTGTATACATGGTGTAGTAGTGTGTGAGGGAGAGGCTGGCACTGCCCGCGCTGTACCTGTGCTGTGTATACATGGTGTAGTAGTGTGTGAGGGGGAGGCTGGCACTGCCCGCGCTGTACCTGTGCTGTGTATACATGGTGTAGTAGTGTGTGTGAGGGGGAGGCTGGCACTGCCCGCGCTGTACCTGTGCTGTGTATACATGGTGTAGTAGTGTGTGTGAGGGGGAGGCTGGCACTGCCCGCGCTGTACCTGTGCTGTGTATACATGGTGTAGTAGTGTGTGTGAGGGGGAGGCTGGCACTGCCCGCGCTGTACCTGTGCTGTGTATACATGGTGTAGTAGTGTGTGAGGGGGAGGCTGGCACTGCCCGTGCTGTACCTGTGCTGTGTATACATGGTGTAGTAGTGTGTGAGGGGGAGGCTGGCACTGCCCGTGCTGTACCTGTGCTGTGTATACATGGTGTAGTAGTGTGTGTGTGGGGGAGGCTGGCACTGCCGCTGCCCGCGCTGTACCTGTGCTGTGTATACATGGGGTAGTAGTGTGTGTGAGGGAGGCTGGCACTGCCGCTGTCTGCGCTGTACCTGTGCTGTGTATACATGGTGTAGTAATGTGTGTGTGAGGAGGAGGCTGGCACTGCCCGCGCTGTACCTGTGCTGTGTATACATGGTGTAGTAGTGTGTGTGAGGGGGAGGCTGGCACTGCCGCTGCCCGCGCTGTACCTGTGCTGTGTATACATGGTGTAGTAATGTGTGTGTGAGGGGGAGGCTGGCACTGCCCGCGCTGTACCTGTGCTGTGTATACATGGTGTAGTAGTGTGTGTGAGGGGGAGGCTGGCACAGCCCGCGCTGAACCTGTGCTGTGTATACATGGTGTAGTAGTGTGTGTGAGGGGGAGGCTGGCACTGCCCGCGCTGTACCTGTGCTGTGTATACATGGTGTAGTAGTGTGTGTGAGGGGGAGCCTGGTACTGCCACTGCCCGCGCTGTACCTGTGCTGTGTATACATGGTGTAGTAGTGTGTGTGAGGGGGAGGCTGGCACTGCCCGCGCTGTACCTGTGCTGTGTATACATGGTATAGTAGTGTGTGAGGGGGAGGCTGGCACTGCCCGTGCTGTACCTGTGCTGTGTATACATGGTGTAGTAGTGTGTGTGAGGGGGAGGCTGGCACTGCTGCTGCCCGCGCTGTACCTGTGCTGTGTATACATGGTGTAGTAGTGTGTGTGTGGGGGAGGCTGGCACTGCCGCTGCCCGCGCTGTACCTGTGCTGTGTATACATGGTGTAGTAGTGTGTGAGGGGGAGGCTGGCACTGCCCGCGCTGTACCTGTGCTGTGTATACATGGTGTAGTAGTGTGTGTGAGGGGGAGGCTGGCACTGCCCGCGCTGTACCTGTGCTGTGTATACATGGTGTAGTAGTGTGTGTGAGGGGGAGGCTGGCACTGCCCGCGCTGTACCTGTGCTGTGTATACATGGTGTAGTAGTGTGTGAGGGGGAGGCTGGCACTGCCCGTGCTGTACCTGTGCTGTGTATACATGGTGTAGTAGTGTGTGTGAGGGGGAGGCTGGCACTGCTGCTGCCCGCGCTGTACCTGTGCTGTGTATACATGGTGTAGTAGTGTGTGTGTGGGGGAGGCTGGCACTGCCGCTGCCCGCGCTGTACCTGTGCTGTGTATACATGGTGTAGCAGTGTGTGTGAGGGGGAGGCTGGCACTGCCGCTGCCCGCACTGTACCTGTGCTGTGTATACATGGTGTAGTAGTGTGTGTGTGAGGGGGAGGCTGGCACTGCCCGCGCTGTACCTGTGCTGTGTATACATGGGGTAGTAGTGTGTGTGAGGGAGGCTGGCACTGCCGCTGTCTGCGCTGTACCTGTGCTGTGTATACATGGTGTAGTAATGTGTGTGTGAGGAGGAGGCTGGCACTGCCCGCGCTGTACCTGTGCTGTGTATACATGGTGTAGTAGTGTGTGTGAGGGGGAGGCTGGCACTGCCGCTGCCCGCGCTGTACCTGTGCTGTGTATACATGGTGTAGTAATGTGTGTGTGAGGGGGAGGCTGGCACTGCCCGCGCTGTACCTGTGCTGTGTATACATGGTGTAGTAGTGTGTGTGAGGGGGAGGCTGGCACAGCCCGCGCTGAACCTGTGCTGTGTATACATGGTGTAGTAGTGTGTGTGAGGGGGAGGCTGGCACTGCCCGCGCTGTACCTGTGCTGTGTATACATGGTGTAGTAGTGTGTGTGAGGGGGAGCCTGGTACTGCCACTGCCCGCGCTGTACCTGTGCTGTGTATACATGGTGTAGTAGTGTGTGTGAGGGGGAGGCTGGCACTGCCCGCGCTGTACCTGTGCTGTGTATACATGGTATAGTAGTGTGTGAGGGGGAGGCTGGCACTGCCCGTGCTGTACCTGTGCTGTGTATACATGGTGTAGTAGTGTGTGTGAGGGGGAGGCTGGCACTGCTGCTGCCCGCGCTGTACCTGTGCTGTGTATACATGGTGTAGTAGTGTGTGTGTGGGGGAGGCTGGCACTGCCGCTGCCCGCGCTGTACCTGTGCTGTGTATACATGGTGTAGTAGTGTGTGAGGGGGAGGCTGGCACTGCCGCTGTCTGCGCTGTACCTGTGCTGTGTATACATGGTGTAGTAATGTGTGTGTGAGGAGGAGGCTGGCACTGCCCGCGCTGTACCTGTGCTGTGTATACATGGTGTAGTAGTGTGTGTGTGAGGGGGAGGCTGCCGCTGCCCGCGCTGTACCTGTGCTGTGTATACATGGTGTAGTAATGTGTGTGTGAGGGGGAGGCTGCCGCTGCCCGCGCTGTACCTGTGCTGTGTATACATGGTGTAGTAGTGTGTGTGAGGGGGAGGCTGGCACTGCTGCTGCCCGCGCTGTACCTGTGCTGTGTATACATGGTGTAGTAGTGTGTGTGAGGGGGAGGCTGGCACTGCCGCTGCCCGCGCTGTACCTGTGCTGTGTATACATGGTGTAGTAATGTGTGTGTGAGGGGGAGGCTGGCACTGCCCGTGCTGTTCCTGTGCTGTGTATACATGGTGTAGTAGTGTGTGTGAGGGGGAGGCTGGCACTGCCGCTGCCCGCGCTGTACCTGTGCTGTGTATACATGGTGTAGTAATGTGTGTGTGAGGGGGAGGCTGGCACTGCCCGCGCTGTACCTGTGCTGTGTATACATGGTGTAGTACAGTGTGTGTGAGGGGGAGGCTGGCACTGCCGCTGCCCGTGCTGTACCTGTGCTGTGTATACATGGTGTAGAAGTGTGTGTGAGGGGGAGGCTGGCACTGCCGCTGCCCGCGCTGTACCTGTGCTGTGTATACATGGTGTAGAAGTGTGTGTGAGGGGGAGGCTGGCACTGCCGCTGCCCGCGCTGTACCTGTGCTGTGTATACATGGTGTAGTAGTGTGTGTGAGGGGGAGGCTGGCACTGCCCGCGCTGTACCTGTGCTGTGTATACATGGTGTAGTAGTGTGTGTGAGGGGGAGGCTGGCACTGCCCGCGCTGTACCTGTGCTGTGTATACATGGTGTAGTAGTGTGTATGTGAGGGGGAGGCTGGCACTGCCGCTGCCCGCGCTGTACCTGTGCTGTGTATACATGGTGTAGTAGTGTGTGTGAGGGGGAGGCTGGCACTGCCCGCGCTGTACCTGTGCTGTGTTTACATGGTGTAGTAGTGTGTATGTGAGGGGGAGGCTGGCACTGCCGCTGCCCGCGCTGTACCTGTGCTGTGTATACATGGTGTAGTAGTGTGTATGTGAGGGGGAGGCTGGCACTGCCGCTGCCCGCGCTGTACCTGTGCTGTGTATACATGGTGTAGTAGTGTGTGTGAGGGGGAGGCTGGCACTGCCCGCGCTTTACCTGTGCTGTGTATACATGGTGTAGAAGTGTGTGTGAGGGGGAGGCTGGCACTGCCCGCGCTTTACCTGTGCTGTGTATACATGGTGTAGAAGTGTGTGTGAGGAGGAGGCTGGCACTGCCCGCGCTGTACCTGTGCTGTGTATACATGGTGTAGTAGTGTGTGTGAGGGGGAGGCTGGCACTGCCGCTGCCCGCGCTGTACCTGTGCTGTGTATACATGGTGTAGTAGTGTGTGTGAGGGGGAGGCTGGCACTGCCGCTGCCCGCGCTGTACCTGTGCTGTGTATACATGGTGTAGTAGTGTGTGTGAGGGGGAGGCTGGCACTGCCGCTGCCCGCGCTGTACCTGTGCTGTGTATACATGGTGTAGTAGTGTGTGTGAGGGGGAGGCTGGCACTGCCGCTGTCTGCACTGTACCTGTGCTGTGTATACATGGTGTAGTAGTGTGTGTGAGGGGGAGGCTGGCACTGCCCGCGCTGTACCTGTGCTGTGTATACATGGTGTAGTAGTGTGTGTGAGGGGGAGGCTGGCACTGCCGCTGCCTGCACTGTACCTGTGCTGTGTATACATGGTGTAGTAGTGTGTGTGAGGCGGAGGCTGGCACTGCCGCTGCCTGCACTGTACCTGTGCTGTGTATACATGGTGTAGTAGTGTGTGTGAGGCAGGCTGGCACTGCCGCTGCCCGCGCTGTACCTGTGCTGTGTTTACATGGTGTAGTAGTGTGTATGTGAGGGGGAGGCTGGCACTGCCGCTGCCCGCGCTGTACCTGTGCTGTGTATACATGGTGTAGTAGTGTGTGTGAGGGGGAGGCTGGCACTGCCCGCGCTGTACCTGTGTTGTGTTTACATGGTGTAGTAGTGTGTATGTGAGGGGGAGGCTGGCACTGCCGCTGCCCGCGCTGTACCTGTGCTGTGTATACATGGTGTAGTAGTGTGTGTGAGGGGGAGGCTGGCACTGCCGCTGCCCGCGCTGTACCTGTGCTGTGTATACATGGTGTAGTAGTGTGTGTGAGGGGGAGGCTGGCACTGCCGCTGTCTGCACTGTACCTGTGCTGTGTATACATGGTGTAGTAGTGTGTGTGAGGGGGAGGCTGGCACTGCCGCTGCCTGCACTGTACCTGTGCTGTGTATACATGGTGTAGTAGTGTGTGTGAGGGGGAGGCTGGCACTGCCCGCGCTGTACCTGTGCTGTGTATACATGGTGTAGTAGTGTGTGTGAGGGGGAGGCTGGCACTGCCGCTGCCCGCGCTGTACCTGTGCTGTGTATACATGGTGTAGTAGTGTGTGTGAGGGGGAGGCTGGCTCTGTCGCTGCCCGCGCTGTACCTGTGCTGTGTATACATGGTGTAGTAGTGTGTGAGGGGGAGGCTGGCACTGCCGCTGTCTGCGCTGTACCTGTGCTGTGTATACATGGTGTAGTAGTGTGTGTGAGGGGGAGGCTGGCACTGCCGCTGCCCGCGCTGTACCTGTGCTGTGTATAGATGGTGTAGTAGTGTGTGTGAGGGGGAGGCTGGCACTGCCCGCGTTCTACCTGTGCTGTGTATACATGGTGTAGTAGTGTGTGTGAGGGGGAGGCTGGCACTGCCGCTGCCTGCACTGTACCTGTGCTGTGTATACATGGTGTAGTAGTGTGTGTGAGGGGGAGGCTGGCACTGCCCGCGCTGTACCTGTGCTGTGTATACATGGTGTAGTAGTGTGTGAGGGGGAGGCTGGCACTGCCGCTGCCCGCGCTGTACCTGTGCTGTGTATACATGGTGTAGGAGTGTGTGTGTGAGGGGGAGGCTGGCACTGCCGCTGCCCGCGCTGTACCTGTGCTGTGAATACATGGTGTATGAGTGTGTGTGAGGGGGAGGCTGGCACTGCCGCTGCCCGCGCTGTACCTGTGCTGTGTATACATGGTGTAGTAGTGTGTGTGAGGGGGAGGCTGGCACTGCCGCTGCCTGCGCTGTACCTGTGCTGTGTATACATGGTGTAGTAGTGTGTGTGAGGGGGAGGCTGTCACTGCCGCTGCCCGCGCTGTACCTGTGCTGTGTATACATGGTGTAGTAGTGTGTGTGAGGGGAAAGCTGACACTGCCGCTGCCCGTGCTGTACCTGTGCTGTGTATACATGGTGTAGTAGTGTGTGTGAGGGGGAGGCTGGCACTGCCCGCGCTGTACCTGTGCTGTGTATACATGGTGTAGTAGTGTGTGTGAGGGGGAGGCTGGCGCTGCCCGCGCTGTACCTGTGCTGTGTATACATGGTGTAGTAGTGTGTGTGAGGGGGAGGCTGGCACTGCTGCTGCCTGCGCTGTACCTGTGCTGTGTATACATGGTGTAGTAGTGTGTGTGAGGGGGAGACTGGCACTGCCGCTGCCTGCGCTTTACCTGTGCTGTGTATACATGGTGTAGTAGTGTGTGTGAGGGGGAGGCTGGCACTGCCCGCGCTGTACCTGTGCTGTGTTTACATGGTGTAGTAGTGTGTATGTGAGGGGGAGGCTGGCACTGCCGCTGCCCGCGCTGTACCTGTGCTGTGTATACATGGTGTAGTAGTGTGTATGTGAGGGGGAGGCTGGCACTGCCGCTGCCCGCGCTGTACCTGTGCTGTGTATACATGGTGTAGTAGTGTGTGTGAGGGGGAGGCTGGCACTGCCCGCGCTTTACCTGTGCTGTGTATACATGGTGTAGAAGTGTGTGTGAGGGGGAGGCTGGCACTGCCGCTGCCCGCGCTGTACCTGTGCTGTGTATACATGGTGTAGTAGTGTGTGTGAGGGGGAGGCTGGCACTGCCGCTGTCTGCACTGTACCTGTGCTGTGTATACATGGTGTAGTAGTGTGTGTGAGGGGGAGGCTGGCACTGCCCGCGCTGTACCTGTGCTGTGTATACATGGTGTAGTAGTGTGTGTGAGGGGGAGGCTGGCACTGCCGCTGCCTGCACTGTACCTGTGCTGTGTATACATGGTGTAGTAGTGTGTGTGAGGCGGAGGCTGGCACTGCCGCTGCCTGCACTGTACCTGTGCTGTGTATACATGGTGTAGTAGTGTGTGTGAGGCAGGCTGGCACTGCCGCTGCCCGCGCTGTACCTGTGCTGTGTTTACATGGTGTAGTAGTGTGTATGTGAGGGGGAGGCTGGCACTGCCGCTGCCCGCGCTGTACCTGTGCTGTGTATACATGGTGTAGTAGTGTGTGTGAGGGGGAGGCTGGCACTGCCCGCGCTGTACCTGTGTTGTGTTTACATGGTGTAGTAGTGTGTATGTGAGGGGGAGGCTGGCACTGCCGCTGCCCGCGCTGTACCTGTGCTGTGTATACATGGTGTAGTAGTGTGTGTGAGGGGGAGGCTGGCACTGCCGCTGCCCGCGCTGTACCTGTGCTGTGTATACATGGTGTAGTAGTGTGTGTGAGGGGGAGGCTGGCACTGCCGCTGCCTGCACTGTACCTGTGCTGTGTATACATGGTGTAGTAGTGTGTGTGAGGGGGAGGCTGGCACTGCCCGCGCTGTACCTGTGCTGTGTATACATGGTGTAGTAGTGTGTGAGGGGGAGGCTGGCTCTGTCGCTGCCCGCGCTGTACCTGTGCTGTGTATACATGGTGTAGTAGTGTGTGAGGGGGAGGCTGGCACTGCCGCTGTCTGCGCTGTACCTGTGCTGTGTATACATGGTGTAGTAGTGTGTGTGAGGGGGAGGCTGGCACTGCCGCTGCCCGCGCTGTACCTGTGCTGTGTATAGATGGTGTAGTAGTGTGTGTGAGGGGGAGGCTGGCACTGCCCGCGTTCTACCTGTGCTGTGTATACATGGTGTAGTAGTGTGTGTGAGGGGGAGGCTGGCACTGCCGCTGCCCGCGCTGTACCTGTGCTGTGTATACATGGTGTAGTAGTGTGTGTGAGGGGGAGGCTGGCACTGCCGCTGCCTGCACTGTACCTGTGCTGTGTATACATGGTGTAGTAGTGTGTGTGAGGGGGAGGCTGGCACTGCCCGCGCTGTACCTGTGCTGTGTATACATGGTGTAGTAGTGTGTGAGGGGGAGGCTGGCTCTGCCGCTGCCCGCGCTGTACCTGTGCTGTGAATACATGGTGTAGTAGTGTGTGTGAGGGGGAGGCTGGCACTGCCGCTGCCTGCGCTGTACCTGTGCTGTGTATACATGGTGTAGTAGTGTGTGTGAGGGGGAGGCTGGCACTGCCCGCGCTGTACCTGTGCTGTGTATACATGGTGTAGTAGTGTGTGTGAGGGGGAGGCTGGCGCTGCCCGCGCTGTACCTGTGCTGTGTATACATGGTGTAGTAGTGTGTGTGAGGGGGAGGCTGGCACTGCTGCTGCCTGCGCTGTACCTGTGCTGTGTATACATGGTGTAGTAGTGTGTGTGAGGGGGAGACTGGCACTGCCGCTGCCTGCGCTTTACCTGTGCTGTGTATACATGGTGTAGTAGTGTGTGTGAGGGGGAGGCTGGCACTGCCTGCGCTGTACCTGTGCTGTGTATACATGGTGTAGTAGTGTGTGAGGGGGAGGCTGGCGCTGCCCGCGCTGTACCTGTGCTGTGTATACATGGTGTAGTAGTGTGTGTGAGGGGAAAGCTGGCACTGCCGCTGCCCGCGCTGTACCTGTGCTGTGTATACATGGTGTAGTAGTGTGTGTGAGGGGGAGGCTGGCACTGCCGCTGCCCGCGCTGTACCTGTGCTGTGTATACATGGTGTAGTAGTGTGTGTGAGGGGGAGGCTGGCACTGCTGCTGCCCGTGCTGTACCTGTGCTGTGTATACATGGTGTAGTAGTGTGTGTGAGGGGGAGGCTGGCACTGCCGCTGCCTGCGCTGTACCTGTGCTGTGTATACATGGTGTAGTAGTGTGTGTGTGTGTGTGAGGGGGAGGCTGGCACTGCCCGCGCTGTACCTGTGCTGTGTATACATGGTGTAGTAGTGTGTGTGAGGGGGAGGCTGGTACTGCCGCTGCCCGCGCTGTACCTGTGCTGTGTATACATGGTGTAGTAGTGTGTGTAAGGGGAAGGCTGGCACTGCCCGCGCTGTACCTGTGCTGTGTATACATGGTGTAGTAGTGTGTGTGAGGGGGAGGCTGGCACTGCCGCTATCTGCGCTGTACCTGTGCTGTGTATACATGGTGTAGTAGTGTGTGTGAGGGGGGGGAGGCTGGCACTGCCGCTGCCCGCGCTGTACCTGTGCTTTGTATACATGGTGTAGTAGTGTGTGTGAGGGGGGGGGCTGGCACTGCTGCTGCCCGCGCTGTACCTGTGCTGTGTATACATGGTGTAGTAGTGTGTGTGAGGGGGAGGCTGGCACTGCCGCTGCCCGCGCTGTACCTGTGCTGTGTATACATGGTGTAGTAGTGTGTGTGAGGGGGAGGCTGCCGCTGCCCGCGCTGTACCTGTGCTGTGTATACATGGTGTAGTAGTGTGTGTGAGGGGGAGGCAGGCACTGCCGCTGCCCGAGCTGTACCTGTGCTGTGTATACATGGTGTAGTAGTGTGTGTGAGGGGGAGGCTGGCACTGGCGCTGCCTGCGCTGTACCTGTGCTGTGTATACATGGTGTAGTAGCGTGTGTGAGGGGGAGGCTGGCACTGCCCGCGCTGTACCTGTGCTGTGTATACATGGTGTAGTAGTGTGTGTGAGGGGGAGGCTGGCACTGCCGCTGCCCGCGCTGTACCTGTGCTGTGTAGTAGTGTGTGTGAGGGGGAGGCTGGCACTGCCGCTGCCCGCGCTGTACCTGTGCTGTGTATACATGGTGTAGTAGTGTGTGTGAGGGGGAGGCTGGCACTGGCGCTGCCTGCGCTGTACCTGTGCTGTGTATACATGGTGTAGTAGTGTGTGTGTGAGGGGAAGGCTGGCACTGCCGCTGCACGCGCTTTACCTGTGCTGTGTATACATGGTGTAGTGGTGTGTGTGAGGGGGAGGCTGGCACTGCCTCTGCCCGCACTGTACCAGTGCTGTGTATACATGGTGTAGTAGTGTGTGTGAGGGGGAGGCTGGCACTGCCGCTGCATGCGCTGTACCTGTGCTGTATATACATGGTGTAGTAGTGTGTGTGAGGGGGAGGCTGGCACTGCCGCTGCATGCGCTGTACCTGTGCTGTATATACATGGTGTAGTAGTGTGTGTGAGGGGGAAGCTGGCACTGCCCGCGCTGTACCTGTGCTGTGTATACGTGGTGTAGTAGTGTGTGTGTGAGGGGGAGCCTGGCACTGCCGCTGCCCGCGCTGTACCTGTGCTGTGTATACATGGTGTAGTAGTGTATGTGAGGGGGAGGCTGGCACTGCCGCTGCCTGCGCTGTACCTGTGCTGTGTATACATGTTGTAGTAGTGTGTGTGAGGGGGAGGCTGGCACTGCCGCTGCCCGCACTGTACCTGTGCTGTGTATACATGGTGTAGTAGTGTGTGTGAGGGGGAGCCTGGCACTGCCGCTGCCCGCGTTGTACCTGTGCTGTGTATACATGGTGTAGTAGTGTGTGAGTGGGAGGCTGGCACTGCCGCTGCCTGCGCTGTACCTGTGCTGTGTATACATGGTGTAGTAGTGTGTGTGAGGGGGAGGCTGGCACTGGCGCTGCCTGCGCTGTACCTGTGCTGTGTATACATGGTGTAGTAGTGTGTGTGAGGGGGAGGCTGGCACTGCCCCCGCTGTACCTGTGCTGTGTATACATGGTGTACTAGTGTGTGTGAGGGGGAGGCTGGCACTGCCTCTGCCCGCACTGTACCAGTGCTGTGTATACATGGTGTAGTAGTGTGTGTGAGGGGGAGGCTGGCACTGCCGCTGCCTGCGCTTTACCTGTGCTGTGTATACATGGTGTAGTAGTGTGTGTGAGGGGGAAGCTGGCACTGCCCGCGCTGTACCTGTGCTGTGTATACATGGTGTAGTAATTTGTGTGAGGGGGAGGCTGGCACTGCCGCTGCCCGCGCTGTACCTGTGCTGTGTATACATGGTGTAGTAGTGTGTGTAAGGGGGAGGCTGGCACTGCCGCTGCCCGCGCTGTACCTGTGCTGTGTATACATGGTGTAGTAGTGTGTGTGAGGGGGAGGCTGGCACTGCTGCTGCCCGTGCTGTACCTGTGCTGTGTATACATGGTGTAGTAGTGTGTGTGAGGGGGAGGCTGGCACTGCCGCTGCCTGCGCTGTACCTGTGCTGTGTATACATGGTGTAGTAGTGTGTGTGTGTGTGAGGGGGAGGCTGGCACTGCCCGCGCTGTACCTGTGCTGTGTATACATGGTGTAGTAGTGTGTGTGAGGGGGAGGCTGGTACTGCCGCTGCCCGCGCTGTACCTGTGCTGTGTATACATGGTGTAGTAGTGTGTGTAAGGGGAAGGCTGGCACTGCCGCTATCTGCGCTGTACCTGTGCTGTGTATACATGGTGTAGTAGTGTGTGTGAGGGGGGGGAGGCTGGCACTGCCGCTGCCCGCGCTGTACCTGTGCTTTGTATACATGGTGTAGTAGTGTGTGTGAGGGGGGGGGGGCTGGCACTGCTGCTGCCCGCGCTGTACCTGTGCTGTGTATACATGGTGTAGTAGTGTGTGTGAGGGGGAGGCTGGCACTGCCGCTGCCGCTGCCCGCGCTGTACCTGTGCTGTGTATACATGGTGTAGTAGTGTGTGTGAGGGGGAGGCTGGCACTGCCGCTGCCCGCGCTGTACCTGTGCTGTGTAGTAGTGTGTGTGAGGGGGAGGCAGGCACTGCCGCTGCCCGAGCTGTACCTGTGCTGTGTATACATGGTGTAGTAGTGTGTGTGAGGGGGAGGCTGGCACTGGCGCTGCCTGCGCTGTACCTGTGCTGTGTATACATGGTGTAGTAGCGTGTGTGAGGGGGAGGCTGGCACTGCCCGCGCTGTACCTGTGCTGTGTATACATGGTGTAGTAGTGTGTGTGAGGGGGAGGCTGGCACTGCCGCTGCCCGCGCTGTACCTGTGCTGTGTATACATGGTGTAGTAGTGTGTGTGAGGGGGAGGCTGGCACTGCCGCTGCCCGCGCTGTACCTGTGCTGTGTATACATGGTGTAGTAGTGTGTGTGAGGGGGAGGCTGGCACTGCCGCTGCCCGCGCTGTACCTGTGCTGTGTATACATGGTGTAGTAGTGTGTGTGAGGGGGAGGCTGGCACTGCCGCTGCCCGCGCTGTACCTGTGCTGTGTATACATGGTGTAGTAGTGTGTGTGAGGGGGAGGCTGGCACTGCCGCTGCCCGCGCTATACCTGTGCTGTGTATACATGGTGTAGTAGTGTGTGTGAGGGGGAGGCTGGCACTGCCCGCGCTGTACCTGTGCTGTGTATACATGGTGTAGTAGTGTGTGTGAGGGGGAGGCTGGCACTGCCCGCGCTGTACCTGTGCTGTGTATACATGGTGTAGTAGTGTGTGTGAGGGGGAGGCTGGCACTGCCGCTGCCTGCGCTGTACCTGTGCTGTGTATACATGGTGTAGAAGTGTGTGTGAGGGGGAGGCTGGCACTGCCGCTGCCCGCGCTGTACCTGTGCTGTGTATACATGGTGTAGTAGTGTGTGAGGGGGAGGCTGGCACTGCCGCTGCCTGCGCTGTACCTGTGCTGTGTATACATGGTGTAATAGTGTGTGTGAGGGGGAGGCTGGCACTGCCACTGCCCGCGCTGTACCTGTGCTGTGTATACATGGTGTAGTAGTGTGTGTGAGGGGGAGGCTGCCGCTGCCCGCGCTGTACCTGTGCTGTGTATACATGATGTAGTAGTGTGTGTGAGGGGGAGGCTGGCACTGCCGCTGCCCGCGCTGTACCTGTGCTGTGTATAGTAGAAGGTGGTCCCGTGGGGTCCGACGGCGGAGCACTGCTGTGTGAAGAAATTCGGGGCTGCACACCAGTTCCAATTAAAAGTTCATTTATTGTGTGGTCATCTGGAGTTAACAGCTAGCACTCTGACGCGTTTCAGGACAGTTGTCCCTTTATCAAAGATAAAGGGACAACTGTCCTGAAACGCGTCAGAGTGCTAGCTGTTAACTCCAGATGACCACACAATAAATGAACTTTTAATTGGAACTGGTGTGCAGCCCCGAATTTCTTCACACAGCAGTGCTCCGCCGTCGGACCCCACGGGACCACCTTCTACTTACCTGAGATGCAGGCGTGACGCACGCACACATCTGAGTCCGAGCAGCTGTTCCAGTGAGGCTCCAATATACATCAGGGGTATGTACTTTGGTTTTCTGGGGATTTAGACAGTACCTTTATGGTATATATAGAGTTCTGTATAGTGTCTCCAGTTATACCTGTACACCTATTTGTATTATCATACATAGAGCCTCACACAGCTTTATAATATATGCTCACATGACCAGATAATTGCATATTTGAATACTTCAATCAAGCTAATTCCACACACAGCTGAGCCCTGAGGATTGGGATCATTCCCCATACACACAGCCTGTGCTGTGTATACATGGTGTAGTAGTGTGTGTGAGGGGGAGGCTGGCACTGCCCGCGCTGTACCTGTGCTGTGTATACATGGTGTAGTAGTGTGTGTGAGGGGGAGGCTGGCACTGCCGCTGCCTGCGCTGTACCAGTGCTGTGTATACATGTCATGGTGTAGTAGTGTGTGTGAGGGGGAGTCTGGCACTGCCGCTGCCTGCGCTTTACCTGTGCTGTGTATACATGGTGTAGTAGTGTGTGTGAGGGGGAGGCTGGCACTGCAGCTGCCTGCGCTGTACCTGTGCTGTGTATACATGGTGTAGTAGTGTGTGTGAGGGGGAGGCTGGCACTGCCGCAGCCCGCGCTGTACCTGTGCTGTGTATACATGGTGTAGTAGTGTGTGTGTGAGGGAGGCTGGCTGCCACTGCCCGCGCTGTACCTGTGCTGTGTATACATGGTGTAGTAGTGTATGTGAGGGGGAGGCTGGCACTGCTGCTGCCCGCGCTGTACTTGTGCTGTGTATACATGGTGTACGAGTGTGTGTGAGGGAGGCTGGCACTGCCACTGCCCACGCTGTACCTGTGCTGTGTATACATGGTGTAGTAGTGTGTGTGAGGGGGAGGCTGGCACTGCCCGCGCTGTACCTGTGCTGTGTATACATGGTGTAGTAGTGTGTGTGAGGGGGAGTCTGGCACTGCCGCTGCCTGCGCTTTACCTGTGCTGTGTATACATGGTGTAGTAGTGTGTGTGAGGGGGAGTCTGGCACTGCCGCTGCCTGCGCTTTACCTGTGCTGTGTATACATGGTGTAGTAGTGTGTGTGAGGGGGAGGCTGGCACTGCCCGCGCTGTACCTGTGCTGTGTATACATGGTGTAGTAGTGTGTGTGAGGGGGAGGCTGGCGCTGCCCGCGCTGTACCTGTGCTGTGTATACATATCATGGTGTAGTACAGTGTGCGTGGGGGGGAGGCTGGCACTGCCGCTGCCCGCGCTGTACCTGTGCTGTGTATACATGGTGTAGTAGTATGTGAGGGGGAGGCTGGCACTGCTGCTGCCAGCGCTGTACCTGTGCTGTGTATACATGGTGTAGTAGTGTGTGTGTGAGGGAGGCTGGCACTGCCGCTGCCCGCGCTGTACCTGTGCTGTGTATACATGGTGTAGTAGTGTGTGTGTGAGGGAGGCTGGCACTGCCGCTGCCCGCGCTGTATCTGTGCTGTGTATTGTCACGGGAGACGCGCTTAATAACACATTTATATTTCGTGGGTCCTGATTGAGCAGAACAGGTTGAGCAAAATAAACTGAGATTTATTCCCTTGATAGGCAAACACACGACAACTGCAGAATAACTTAATAATTACACTCACGGGTAGAGAAACAGAGGATAATGTCCAGAAAGGTGCCCAAGCACCAGAAGATTGTCCTTTAAAATTTAGTCCTTTTGCAAATTGCCAAATAAATAGCCAGTCCAATCCTTCTGTGAATGTGCAAAGTCCTTTCTGGTTCTCTGGGATTGGTCTGGATACCCAGGGCTAACGAAATCCTGAAGCAGGGCAAGTATCCTTGTTGCGATGTTTTTAACCCCTTGCGTTCTGGAATCGTAGCCGCTGTACTTAGGTCTTATCCGCTTGAAGAAATCAGGTAACAGCAACAGCAATAACACAGGAATCACACAGGAATGAGGGGTACAGGCCTTTTTAAGGACAAGGGCCTGTGAAGGGATACATTAGCCTCATCCCATTGGCAAGGAATTATCTTCCTCCTATCAGAACCTGCCAGGTCACATGGGCCAGTCCTACAGCCAGCTCAGGTATCTCTGAGCATGCTCAGTAAGCAGCTTGGTAGCACTGCTAAGTAAAAAGGGCCCACTCATTTCTGGGGACGCCATGTCTGGAGTTTGGGTCCCGAGGTGTGAAATATCCAGGAGGAGTAACAGGACCTGCTACTCAGAAACATCCTGATTAAGTGACACTTTACGAATCTGGGATCTTTCATCCCAACAGGGGGCTCCTGTATGCATAACATTTGGTCCTTACTGCCTTACAAAGGCAGGCAGACAAAAAAATAGCATCCTGCCGGTACATTTTAAAACAGCAACAGAAAGGCACTTCACTGCAGGTAGAGATTAGCCTGCAAAATGGGGACAGCCATGCATATAGAATTAACCCCTTCATCCCCAACGCGAAATAGGGGTAACCAGCTGAGCCCACTGCCTTTATTAATGCGCTGATTACCCCCATTTTCGCCACATGTATACATGGTGTAGTAGTGTGTGTGTGAGGGAGGCTGGCACTACCGCTGCCCGCGCTGTACCTGTGCTGTGTATACATGGTGTAGTAGTGTGAGTGGGGAGATTGGCACTGCCCGCGCTGTGTATACATGGTGTCTGTTCCCACAGATCACGGTGAAGGATTTTAAAGATAACATCTCCTCTGCAGTCGGGATTCCCCCAGAGAAACAGCGTCTCATATATCAGGGGCGAGTATTACAGGAGGACAAGAAGTTGAAGGATTACAGTGAGTATGTGGGGTTTCACTGTGGGGTGTGAGGTGTCTCTGTGTTGGGTGGGTGTGTCTCTGTGTTGGGTCTCTGTGTTGGGGGTGGGTCTCTGTGTTGGGTGGGTATGTCTCTGTATTGGGGGGGTGTCTCTGTGTTGGGTGTGACGGGAGACTCGCTTAATAACACATTTATATTTCGTGGATCCTGATTGAGCAGAACAGGTTGAGCAAAATAAACTGAGATTTATTCCCTTGATAGGCAAACACACGACAACTGCAGAATAAACTTAATAATTACACTCACGGGTAGAGAAACAGAGGATAATGTCCAGAAAGGTGCCAAAGCAGCAGAAGATTGTCCTTTAAAATGTAGTCCTTTTGCAAATTGCCAAATAAATAGCCAGTCCAATCCTTCTGTGAATGTGCAAAGTCCTTTCTGGTTCTCTGGGATTGGTCTGGATACCCAGGGCTAACGAAATCCTGAAGCAGGGCAAGTTTCCTTGTTGCGATGTTTTTAACGCCTTGCGTTCTGGAATCGTAGCCGCTGTACTTAGGTCTTATCCGCTTGAAGAAATCAGGTAGCAACAACAACAACAAGAACACAGGAATGAGGGGTACAGGCCTTTTTAAGGACAAGGGCCTGTGAAGTGTTACATTAGCCTCATCCCATTGGCAAGGAATTATCTTCCTCCTATCAGAACCTGCCAGGTCACATGGGCAAATCCTACAGCCAGCTCAGGTAACTCTGAGCATGCTCAGTAAGCAGCTTGGTAGCACTGCTAAGTAAAAAGGGGCCACTCATTTCTGGGGACGCAATGTCTGGAGTTTGGTCCCAAGGTGTGAAATATCTAGGAGGAGTAACAGGACCTGCTACTCAGAAACATCCTGATTAAGTGACACTTTAAGAATCTGGGGTCTTTCATGTATGCATAACATTTGTTCCTTAATGCATTACAAAGGCAGGCAGAAAAAAATAGCATCCTGCCGGTACATTTTAAAACTGCAACAGAAAGGCACTTCATCAAAAATATATGTTTCCCTTATGACAAAGTTATATTTTTAATATGTGTGTACTTGGGGGGTTACACTGAGGCTGCACACCAAAAATCAGGGTGCTGGCTCACTCCGTTCCTAAATTAGCAGTCTTAATGGAACGGCTCCTGTTATTCAGCACTGCAGTAGTGACTAGCCTGCAAAAAGTGAACAACATGCCTATAGGGGAAAATGGTACAGGGGAACAGCATATAAAATTAACCCCTTCATCCCCAATACGAAATAGGGGTAACCAGCCGAACCCACTGCCTTTATTAATGTGCTGATTACCCCCATTTTCGCCACAGTGGGTCTCTGTGTTGGGGGTGTGTCTCTGTGTTGGGTTTCTGTTGGGTGGGTATGTCTCTGTATTGGGGGGGTGTCTCTGTGTTGGGTCTCTGTGTTGGGTCTCTGTGTTGGGTCTCTGTGTTGGGTCTCTGTGTTGGGTCTCTGTGTTGGGTGGGTATGTCTCTGTGTTGGGTGGGTATGTCTCTGTGTTGGGTGGGTATGTCTCTGTGTTGGGTGGGTATGTCTCTGTGTTGGGTGGGTATGTCTCTGTGTTGGGTGGGTATGTCTCTGTGTTGGGTGGGTATGTCTCTGTGTTGGGTGGGTATGTCTCTGTGTTGGGTGGGTATGTCTCTGTGTTGGGTGGGTATGTCTCTGGGTTGGGTGGGTATGTCTCTGGGTTGGGTGGGTATGTCTCTGGGTTGGGTGGGTATGTCTCTGGGTTGGGTGGGTATGTCTCTGGGTTGGGTGGGTATGTCTCTGGGTTGGGTGGGTATGTCTCTGGGTTGGGTGGGTATGTCTCTGGGTTGGGTGGGTATGTCTCTGGGTTGGGTGGGTATGTCTCTGGGTTGGGTGGGTATGTCTCTGGGTTGGGTGGGTATGTCTCTGGGTTGGGTGGGTATGTCTCTGGGTTGGGTGGGTATGTCTCTGGGTTGGGTGGGTATGTCTCTGGGTTGGGTGGGTATGTCTCTGGGTTGGGTGGGTATGTCTCTGGGTTGGGTGGGTATGTCTCTGGGTTGGGTGGGTATGTCTCTGGGTTGGGTGGGTATGTCTCTGGGTTGGGTGGGTATGTCTCTGGGTTGGGTGGGTATGTCTCTGGGTTGGGTGGGTATGTCTCTGGGTTGGGTGGGTATGTCTCTGGGTTGGGTGGGTATGTCTCTGTGTTGTGTGTCTCTGTGTTGGGTGGGTGTGTCTCTGTGTTGGGGCTCTGTTGTGTCTCTCTGTGTTGGGGCTCTGTGTTGGGTGGGTCTCTCTCTGTGTTGGGTGTGTGTCTCTGTGTTGGGTCTCTGTGTTGGGTGGGTGTGTCTCTGTGTTGGGTGGGTGTGTCTCTGTGTTGGGTGGGTGTGTCTCTGTGTTGGGTGGGTGTGTCTCTGTGTTGGGTGGGTGTGTCTCTGTGTTGAGGCTCTGTGTTGAGGCTCTGTGTTGAGGCTCTGTGTTGGGGCTCTGTGTTGGGGCTCTGTGTTGGGGCTCTGTGTTGGGGCTCTGTGTTGGGGCTCTGTGTTGGGGCTCTGTGTTGGGGCTCTGTGTTGGGGCTCTGTGTTGGGGCTCTGTGTTGTGTCTCTCTCTGTGTTGGGGCTCTCTCTGTGTTGGGGCTCTCTCTGTGTTGGGGCTCTCTCTGTGTTGGGGCTCTCTCTGTGTTGGGGCTCTCTCTGTGTTGGGGCTCTGTGTTGTGTCTCTCTCTGTGTTGGGGCTCTGTGTTGTGTCTCTCTCTGTGTTGGGGCTCTGTGTTGTGTCTCTCTCTGTGTTGGGGCTCTGTGTTGTGTCTATCTCTGTGTTGGGGCTCTGCGTTGTGTCTATCTCTGTGTTGGGGCTCTGCGTTGTGTCTATTTCTGTGTTGGGGGTGTCTCTCTGTGTTGGGGGTGTCTCTGTGTTGGGTCTCTGGGTTGGGTGGGTGTGTCTCTGTGTTGGGTGGGTGTGTCTCTGTGTTGGGTGGGTGTGTCTCTGTGTTGGGTGGGTGTGTCTCTGTGTTGGGTGGGTGTGTCTCTGTGTTGGGTGGGTGTGTCTCTGTGTTGGGTGGGTGTGTCTCTGTGTTGGGTGGGTGTGTCTCTGTGTTGGGTGGGTGTGTCTCTGTGTTGGGTGGGTGTGTCTCTGTGTTGGGTGGGTGTGTCTCTGTGTTGGGTGGGTGTGTCTCTGTGTTGGGTGGGTGTGTCTCTGTGTTGGGTGGGTGTGTCTCTGTGTTGGGTGGGTGTGTCTCTGTTTTGCGTCTGTGTGTATCTGTGTGGGTCTGTATTTCTGTGTATCTGTATTACTGAGTGGGATATGTCACAATGGCCGCCTCCGTGTCCCCCTCCTCTTGCAGACGTGGATGGGAAGGTGATTCACCTGGTGGAACGCGCCCCCCCTCAGGCTCAGCCACCCCCAGGCGGACCCTCTGCCTCATCTTCCTCCACCCCTTCCCCCCCGGGGGGAGCTGTGGGGGGCCCGGGAACGGGGGGGCCCGAGAGAAACGGGAACAGCTACGTCATGGTGGGGACCTTCAATCTGCCGGTGAGACACTGGCGCGCACACAGGCGCGCGCACACAGGCACATATATATATATATATATCACTTGTGAGCACATTCACATGTCTTGGACAGGTCTGCACCCCTGCCTTTCACCATTATCACCTAGCATACAGTGTTTCCACTGCAGCAAGGGATTCTGGGAAATTTCATGCAAATGAGCACACAGTGCAACCTTTTGCATGTCATTTCCCAGAATCCCTTGCAGCTAGCTGATGGTGAAAGGCAGGGTGCAGACCTGTGTAATTGCAGAAGCAGATAATCGATGCCGCCGCCGCCACTCCTAGAAGCACAGACTCGCCAGGAAGTGGTTGTAGATGAAAAAAAACTTTATTGGCTACATAAAACGGATATCTTGACAAACACTAGAGACCTCCTCCTCCCACGCGTTTCACGCAAGGCTGCTCTTTCTCAAGGAGTGTGACGTATGTGAAGGAAAGGCCCTATTTAAACCCTTCCTTCAACAATGAGCTAGTGAAAAACACCTGTGCAGTAATAATCATTTGATTACAATATATGTAATTTGGACTAATTAACATTCTAGACAACAGTGATCTAATGTATGTGTATGTCCATTCTCCCGTGCCTCTCTGCAGCATGTCATGTCTGGCCTGGGGGAGGCTGGCCGAGGCGCGCGCGTCACCACAGCTGGGGGGGTGAGTATTGGCGAGCAGGACACTGGCACCCAGCATGTCCCCACCTCGTCACCTCATTAATATCATTAGCATGTATTACCTGGGACCGGCCGCATCTCATTTGCATTAATTAGCATCTCATTAATATAATGCCCATATATGGGCTGCGATCTGCATCTGATTTGAAGCATTGACAACTCGGCATATATTAAAAGAGCGTCCTTCTGCATCTCATTAGCATTCATTAGCATCTCATTTACATACACTAGAGAATCTCATTAGCATTCATTTTCTGAGCGCTCCCTTCTGCATCTCATTTGCATTTGTTAGCATCCTGTTAATAGCTTTAGCATTCTGCTTGTCATTTGCATACACTTAACATCTCATTAATAGAATGCCCTCGTTAATATCGGCACCATTACTTGTATGTCACGGCTCTGTGACCATTTACATTTGAACGCATTAGTATCTCATGCATATCATTACCGCGGGTGGTCTGGTAGCTGCCTCCTGCATCTCATTTGCTTGCATTAGCATCTCATTATTTATAATGAGCACAGGGGCTTTGTGACCCTCTCCCGTGCATCTCCTTTGCAGTTATGAATAGGACACGCCTTTAGCGTATTTCATTTGAATGCGCCAAGACACGCCCCCTGCACAGCTCATTTGCATGCGCCAAGACACGCCCCCTGCACAGCTCATTTGCATGTGTCAAGACACGCCCCCCCTGCACAGCTCATTTGCATGTGTCAAGACACGCCCCCCTGCACAGCTCATTTGCATGCGCCAAGACACGCCCCCTGCACAGCTCATTTGCATGCGCCAAGCCACGCCTCCTGCACAGCTCATTTGCATGTGTCAAGACACGCCCCCCTGCACAGCTCATTTGCATGTGCCAAGACACGCCCCTGCACAGCTCATTTGCATGTGCCAAGACACGCCCCCTGCACAGCTCATTTGCATGCGCCAAGACACGCCCCCTGCACAGCTCATTTGCATGTGTCAAGACACGCCCCCTGCACAGCTCATTTGCATGCGCCAAGACACGCCCCCCTGCACAGCTCATTTGCATGCGCCAAGACACGCCACCTGCACAGCTCATTTGCATGCGCCAAGACGCCCCTGCACAGCTCATTTGCATGTGTCAAGACACGCCCCCTGCACAGCTCATTTGCATGTGCCAAGACACGCCCCCCTGCACCGCTCATTTGCATGTGCCAAGACACGCCCCCCTGCACAGCTCATTTGCATGTGCCAAGACACGCCCCCTGCACAGCTCATTTGCATGTGCCAAGACACGCCCCCCTGCACAGCTCATTTGCATGTGCCAAGACACGCCCCCTGCACAGCTCATTTGCATGCGCCAAGACACGACCCCTGCACAGCTCATTTGCATGCGCCAAGACGCCCCTGCACAGCTCATTTGCATGTGCCAAGACACGCCCCCCTGCACAGCTCATTTGCATGTGCCAAGACACGCCCCCCTGCACAGCTCATTTGCATGTGCCAAGACACGCCCCCCTGCACAGCTCATTTGCATGTGCCAAGACACGCCCCCCTGCACAGCTCATTTGCATGCGCCAAGACACGCCCCCCTGCACAGCTCATTTGCATGCGCCAAGACACGCCCCCTGCATAGCTCATTTGCATGCGCCAAGACACGCCACCTGCATAGCTCATTTGCATGCGCCAAGACACGCCCCCCTGCATAGCTCATTTGCATGAGTTATTGTATAATATTCCTTTGATATATACTGATCGCTGCTACTCTGTATCCCCCTCCCTCCCCCTCCCCCCCTTCTCCCTCCCCCTTCTCCCTCCCCCCTCCCCCCTTCTCCCTCCCCCCCTTCTCCCTCCCCCTCTTCTCCCTCCCCCCCTTCTCCCTCCCCCCCTTCTCCTCCCCTCTCCCTCTTTCAGAACGAGGGCTCCTCTCTTGATGTCCATATT